>NC_134483.1:477313970-477386470 GCF_040206685.1 Ascaphus truei
TGACAAATTAGAAAGTCTCTGTGTGACATTGGTGAGTTGGTCGCTTAGAAATTGCCAATGTTCCATGGAGACACCTTGGCCCACCTCAGGGGGTCTGCATTTGTTGGGCTCTGCATAATGTAACGCCTGTATGCCCACAGACCTGGCCAGTCCCCAGTACTAAGGTGGGTAAGGGTGCGTTGCCGGGCCTGGTGAGTAAGGGTTAACGTAATACTTGCTGAGTCCGGGGTGCCAGAGGTCGTAGGGTAATGTCCAAGTGCCAGAGTTCAGGGGTTGGAGAGAGCAGCGTAGTGATGTCCGAAAGCCAGGGTCCAAGGGCAGGAGATAGCAGCATAGTCAAGTCCAAAGCAGAGTTCAAGTACAAGCCAAAGGAATCCAAATGGGCAGGGACAGGAACCAGAGCTGAAACAGACAAGGGAGCTATGCATAGACACTGCACACACAGGAGCTGCAGGAAAGCTATGCAGAGCAAGGACTGAGAGGAAGGAGTGGGGTTACATAGGAAGAAGGACGAATGGGATTGAGGGGAGGAGCAGAGGTTTGAGTGAGTGATTGCAGAGATAGGTCTGTGAGAGCAGGGGAGGAGACGGAGGTAATCTAAGGTAATAGCCTGCAACCAACGGGGGGCGGAACTAGAGCGTGGGGAAGGTAAGTAAGAAGAGCGGGTGCGCACGCCCTCTGTAACCCTGCTATGCGCGCGCACCGCGCGTGCACCAGAGCATGCAGGGAGACCAGCGGAAGAAGCGCACGGGAGAGAAGACAGAGGGGAAGGTGGAACGGAGGAACCAGGTTGGGAACGAACAGGGATGACAGAGGCACGCCAAGGAGCGCGTGAGCCACGATAGGGAACCCGCGATTGTGAACGCGTGAGCTTGGTGAGGGGACCGCCCGCGTGCGCTGACTGTAAGCCTGGGCGTAAGAACCTAGGCACTGTGGAAGCTGAGGTGACGGGGACACGCTGGGAGTCCCCCGATCCGTTACACTTCCGACTGGTGTGGCTCGCAGCGCGCCAAAAGTATCAATCCCAAAGTGCAGAGGAATTCGGCCGCGCGATTGGTTGCCTCGTGCCATGTGGTGTTATTATCATAGGTTCATCTGAAACGTTTCTTCCACGGTAGCCCCCATCACAGCCTTGACCAAGAAAGGGGCAGATCCTGTCTCGTGGCCCCCAGCTGCCATTCTAGCCTTCGACCATCTGAAGAAAGCCTTCGTCTCTGCCCCAATCCTGACTCCAAACTACATTTTACCCTGGAGGTGGATGCCTCTGACGTAGGGGCTGGTGCCATCCTATGTCAAAGAAAATCACCCCTGGCAAGACTACATCCCTACGCATTTTTTTCCAAAAAAAATTCTGCAGCCGAGCAGAACTTTGACGTAGGGAACCGGGAACTTTTGGCAATCAAACCTGCTCATGAGAAATGGAGACATCTCTTAGAGGGTACGGAGAATCCTATAACCATCCTAACCGACCATAAAAACTTACTCTACATAGAGGGCGCTCGTCGCCTGGGCGCACGTCAAGCTCGCTGGTCACTCTTCTTCTGCTGCAATTACATAATCTCCTTTGTACCTGGCTCCAAAAACCTGAAGGCTGATGCCCTTTCTCATCAGTTTCTCCCCGAAGATAAGTCTGAGGATCGTCAGGAGATGGTACTTCCTTCCAAATATATAATCTCCGCCAACTCCTTTGATGTTATGGACGACATCCGTCAGGACCAATCTCACCACACCACTATACCAAAGGAGGGTCCTCGAGTGGTGTCATTCCTCTAAGTCTTCTGGGCACCCAGGTACTAGAAGAACCATTGACCCTGTGGAGCGGACCTTTTGGTGGCTGGGTATACAAGGAGACATCAAGGAGTTTGTCAAGGCATGTAATACTTGTGCTCGTAACAAAACCTCCCGTAGCAGACCACTGGGACTTCTACATCCCCTTCCGATTCCGGACCACGTGTGGAACCACCTATCTATGGACGGACTACATAGTAGATCTTCCTTCCTCCAAGGGGATGAATACCATCCTCATCATCATTGATCGCTTTTCCAACCAGACACATTTTGTCCCATTGAGAGGACTCCTTAACGCCTCCAAACTCGCAGATATTTTTGTTCAGGAGCTTTTTTGTCTACATGGGGTGCCACAAACCATAGTCTCCGACCGGGGATCCGAGTTTATTTCCAGGTTCTGGTGTTCCTTTTCTCAAAGTGCAGTGAGAAAAACCTCTAACAGCGCTCAAAGAAGGTATTTGAGTGATAGGTATAATGTGACTTAAACAGTGACATAATGATAAACAGTAATGTGCAAATCAATAGCAAACAAGTGCAATAGGTGAAAATAAGAATAAATGCTGCTCAAAAACCCTTAGAAGGATGGTCCACAGAAATCCTTCTTGCTGGAACTTGTGGGATGAAAAGGGGAGCGCAACTCCTTCAGTGGTGGATATGTGGAATAAAAAAATGATACAATAGTGCAACACAGTCTTTGTAAGTTATACTCCAAATTCGGTAGATTTCTATAAATTCAGAACTCACATTTTCTCATAAATTAATGAGCATGTAACCCAAACTGATTGTGGGTAGTGCGGTAAATTCATGTAGGTTCTCTCTCTCTCTATTTCTCAGGGTTCTTGGGGGTACTTTGATTCTCTCAGGTTGCCAAGGTATCAGCCATATATATGGGAAAACGGAAAGCCAGACAGAGTGTGTACCGTACAAAAATGAACACTTTAATTATTAAAACCCATATAGGTGTATGCTTACATCAATAAAACTTATACCAGACACATAGGAAAAGCGAACTCTGTGTCCCAATCCTCACCCCCTCTGCCCGACTCTCCCATCGCGTCACTTCCGGTTCACCGGCGTCTCACTTCCGGTATCGCGGCACGGCTGAAATTCACCGAATGGAGGGGACTCTAAAGTGCAGATTGAGTACAGGTGAGTGGCGACAGCAGGGCGCTTCCGACTCTACACATTTCACTGTCGTTGCTTCGTCAGGAGTCTATGATTGGCTTCTCATTCTTCCAACTTATAGCAGTTCTCTTGCTCTCATTGGTCTGTAGGTATGTCTATAAGCACCATGATTGGTCTATGTTTAACCAATGGGAGCGCTGTTTGTACGAAGTATAGTACAACATTCTGACGCATTATCACATGCATATACAAATTATTTCGCAAGATACAATACATTATATCTCCTACCTCTAATAAAATGATATAAACAAATCTGTCTATTATTTATATGATGTGGCCGACATCTCACACCATCCAAAAGGGATCATGATTATCTTTGGGAAACGGGAACATATTACTTTATTATCTAAAATGGACAATATAGACTATAAATGCATATTCCTCATATTATACAGAGGAGATGGAGGACGAGGAAGATGAAGGGAAACAGAGGAAAAGAAGAAGAAAACAGGATTAAGTACATGGAATTATATCCAAATCATCATATCAATCCTATGAATAAATTCTAAACAATCAAAATACTATAAAATCAATGTAATCACTCACTAGGTATATAAAAAAGCAAAAATTTACATATATTATTATAAAATAAAAATGAAATAAAAAATACATGAAGATTGTCCTATCTCTATAAGGGTATAGTGATGGCAAAGGGTCACAGGAAAGCGGCAGTGTCTATATCGACATTCATGCCTTCAGGGCTCATGGTTTTCATTTTATGTATCCAGAATGTCTCCCTTTGTGATAAGAGAGACACCCTGTTGCCGCCGATCCAATGAGCCTTCGCTCTCTCTATCCCTCTGAAAGTCAGACCTTTTGGATTACTTCCATGACATAATTCAAAATGTTTCGGTACTGTATGGCTCTGCAGTTTTCTTCGTATATTTCCAATATGTTCTAATATTCTGATTTTCAGTGGGCGAGTGGTGCAGCCTATGTACTGTTGTCCACATGGACATTCAATTAAATAAACTACAAAATCCATTGTACAGTTGATGAAATCTGTTGTACTAAATTTCTCTTTTGTTGTATTTGAATTAAAATGTGTTTTCTCATTTGAACCATATTCACAGGCTTTACATCTGCCACACTTATGGAAACCTATAGGGGATTTCAGCCATGCAGTACTCAAAATTTCTATTTTTCCTTTCTTAAAAGTGCTTGGAGCTAGTCTACTCTTCAAATTGTTTGCTTTCTTAAAAATAACTTGTGGTCTTTCTGGTATCTCACTTCCTAGGATTGGGTCATTTCTAAGGACATGCCAATGTCTAAAAATCACATCTTTAATTTTATTTGCTTCTCGATTATATTGTGTGATAAATGTCGACTGGAAGTCAATCTTCTTTTTTGATGGCCTTTCATTAGTTATATTTGGATAGAGGATTTTTTCCCTTTGTAACTCATTTGTTCTCATAACCGCTTTCTCTATGTTACTTTCACAATATCCTTTTTCTCTAAACTTCTCTATCAGAATTTCTGACTGTTGTTTGTACATATTATCATCGGTACAATTCCTTTTAATCCGACGCAGCTGTCCATAGGGGATATTTGGTAAACATTTAGGATGGTGGCAACTAGAGTTATCGATATAATTATTGGCATCTACTTTTTTAAATAGATTTTTAGTTTTAATAGCCCCATCCTCTATATATATTATCAGATCCAGAAATTCTATCTCTAATTTACTATTATTTGATGTGAAACATAAGTTGCGGTCATTCCTATTTATATATTCCAGAAACTTATCCAGCTCTAGTTCACTGCCCCTCCAAACTATGAGCACATCATCGATGTATCTCTTCCATAGGACCAGGTTCGCACCAAATTCATGGTTAGACCAAATATCATCCTCTTCCCATATTCCCATGAAAATGTTGGCATAACTCGGTGCGAACCTGGTCCCCATGGCCATGCCATAGAGCTGGAGGAAATGATCGCCATCAAAATTGAAGAAATTATGTGTCAAGATAAACTCTATTCCTTTTAATAGAAACTCCATCTGTTCTTCCAATATATTTAAATCTCTTGATAATACACGTTTCACTGCTTCTATACCCTGCTGATGTTTGATTGAAGTATATAAAGCTGAAACATCACATGTTACAAGAATAAACTCATTATTCCATGTCAGATTATTTAAAATCCTTAGAACTTCACTCATATCTCTTAAATGTGATTTATTTTGGACAACATATTTTTGCAAAAAATAATCGATATATTCTGAGATATTTGCCGTCATAGAGTTTGTCCCCGAAATAATGGGCCTACCAGGGGCGTTGGTTTTATTCTTGTGTATTTTAGGCAGGAAATCGAATATCGGCATCATATTATATGTTAAACATAGACCAATCATAGTGCTTATAGACATACCTACAGACCAATGAGAGCAAGAGAACTGCTATAAGTTGGAAGAATGAGAAGCCAATCATAGACTCCTGATGAAGCGATGACAGCGAAACGCATAGAATCGGAGCGCCCTGCTGTCGCCACTCACCTGTACATGATCTGCACCTTAAGAGTCCCCTCCATTCGGTGAATTTCAGCCGTGCCGCGATACCGGAAGTGAGACGCCTGTGAACTGGAAGTGACGCGACGGGAGATTTGGGCAGAGGGGGTGAGGATTGGGACACAGAGTTCGCTTTTCCTATGTGTCTGGTATAAGTTTTATTGATGTAAGCATACACCTATATGGGTTTTTAGTAATTAAAGGGTTCATTTTTGTACGGTACACACTATGTCTGGCTTTCCGTTTTCCCATATATATGGCTGATACCTTGGCAACCTGAGAGAATCAAATCGAATTTACCACACTACCCACATCATTTTGTGTTATATGCTCGTTAATTTATGAGAAAATGTGAGTTCTGAATTTATAGAAATCTACCGAATTTGGAGTATAACTTACAAAGACTGTGTTGCACTATTGTATAATTTTTTTATTCCACATATCCAACACTGAACGAGTTGCGCTCCCCTTTTCTTCCCACAAGTTCCTTTTCTCAAAGGCTGGGTATCTCGCTACATTTTTCCTCAGGATACCATCCACAAACTAACAGCCAGACGGAGACAACCAACCAAACACTGGAACAGTACCTGCAGTGTTTCATTTCCGACACCCAGGATAACTGGACGGACCTTCTACCCTGGGCCGAATTTGCACATAATTCTCTGTGCAATGAATCCACCCAAGATTCGCAGTTTTTCATAAACTTTGGATTTCATCTATCCCGACTGCCAATGGCCTCTTCAGCCGGGGTACCAGCAGTAGACAACAGAATTCTCCTTCTACTGGACTCTTGGAAACAGATTCAGCAGAATCTAAAGGTCGCAACGGATAGACAAAAACTCCAGGCAGACCGCCATCGTTGCAGGATCCCAGATTTTTCCCCGGGAGACAGGGTATGGTTAACCTCAAAAAATATATGCTTCCAGGTGCCCACACTCAAGCTGGCACCCAGGTTCCTCGGTCCCTATCCCGTGATACAAAAGATCAACCTGGTGGCATATCGCCTGCGCCTCCTTCCGTCAATGAAGATCCTTTCTGTCTTCCATGACTCATTATAAAAACCCGCATTCCAAAGCTCACGCTTCTCCGATACCACCTCTACACCTCCTCCTATACTCGTGCAAGGGCAACAGGAGTACGAGATCCAGTCTATTGTGGACTCTAGGATTTACAGAGGGAGGGTGCAATACTTGGTCCACTGGAAGGGCTTTGGACCAGAGGAACGATCCTGGACTCCCCATCACCAAATCCACGCACCCAGTCTACTTCGACGATTCCATCTGAAGTACCCTCTCAAAATGTTCTGGAGTCGCCCGGAGGTCGCTCCTGAAGGGGGGTTACTGTGAGGATCGGGGAGTCACGCCACCTTCGGCGCACTCCCTGCTGACCTCCCGCTATGACCGAGGATCCTCCGTGCCACTTGCCTCCACCTCTGGCTTCAGCTCTTGCACAGGGCGAGCATGCGCATTGCCGCCGCAGGCTCCCGCTGCACCACCACACGTGCACATGCCCGCCCCAAATTAAATAGTGCCAATCACGGTCATGTGCTGTGCGCACGCGGCCACGCACGGAGGCGCGCTCTACCCTGAAGACCTGCCTCCTTACTCTTAGAGGTTATCCTTACACCTGTACTCTGCCTATCCCAGCTACTGCTGTTCACACACCCCCACGCTGCAGGTTTTTCTTTGGACGCTCTCACTTACATATGCTCAGCTGTGCCACTGGCACTTTGGCTGTGCATAGTACCAGTTGCGTTGTGTTTAGCTATCCTTGCTTCTACAGTCTTGCCTTGCCTTGCTGACCCTTGCTCTGTGTACCGATCCAGCTTTCCTTGACCATCCGCTCTTCTCCAACCATGACCTTGGCACCTGGACTACAACAAAGCTACCTTCTCCAACCCTGACCTCGGCACCTGGACCACGACAACTCTCCTCTCTCCAAACCCGACCTCTGGCAAGTATACCGACTCTCCGTACCTCTCCAATCCCGACCCGACTACCTTGACGAAACCTACAATCCAGACGCGCCCTCGTGGCTGTGAGTGGCGGTTATATCCATTTCCCACATCATCATTGCGGGAATGCCTTGTTTGTGGTGAGCACACCGTGACAGTATTTTTCTTTAGAGGTGCAGAGGAATGTGCTTGTCTCTTAAAGTGTAGTAACACTTTATATATAAAAGACATAAGTGTGACACCACACTACCCCAAAATAAAGTAACACACAATTTGTAGGAGAGTATCCAATTAACTTTTGACAGTGCACACGGTGAAAAAACGTTGCCTTGATTTGCAAAGGAACATGTCACACTACAATGTAACATTTCAGGCTGATACACAACCTTTCATCAGGTAAGTGTGTTATACAATAAACAAATGGTGCAGTTTAAATACCCATCGGCGGCGATCACCAGTACAACCAGAAATGATCTAATTTGCATTCCGGAATATTAAAGCATCCTATTGCCAAATAATCACTGGAAGAGGCACCTCCGTCTTTCTTAATGGCATTCTCTAATATAACCGGAAAGTTCCACATCAAAAAGGAGCGCACTTATTAGTGGTAGTGTACTGTCTCTTCTTTTAATCTTATGTCTGTCAATAGTCCCAGTAGGCAATACGATTAATTAATTATATACGATTAGTTAATTATGGCTTCTAGCAGGGGCTGAACAATGTGAAAAAGGCTGGGAACCATTTATATAATAGATTTCTTTGACCTGGTATGGTCTGGAGCATTGGATCAGTCTTTCTTACATTTCACTAAAGTCTTTGATACCGTTTCACATAGAAGACTGTTACAGGAGCTAGCTTGTTGTGAAGAACATATTAGTGGTTCAAAGATAGACAAGAGAGAGGTGTTACTAACTGAAGTAAACAGACCTTTTATCCAAATGTGCTGTCGATCTCACTCTACATATAATTAGCCCAATAAATATTGCTTTAACTCAGGGAAAATAAAGACTGTCCTGTTTGAGGTAATTTCTCATTATACTGTATGTCCTAATTTTACAGAGTTTAGTTGATCTGGGCCTAGGCACACAAAAAAGCTTCAAAATAATGGAAGGACACTTATGAATTCTAGTAAACATTTATAAACCTCAGGAGACACCAGTAGCATATACACAAAGTATTGCTACTGAAAATAAAGTTGTGTACAGTAGTTTACTGGTCTATTCGATCAATAATAATTTAGTGCAAGAAAGCAACATCAATATGTTATCTGCAGCATTGTGGCTTCCTGTGGTAAAACAATTTCAGCTATATATACTGTGACAGAATCATGGACTCTGTATGTTAGCAGGGTGCATCATGCAGGCTTTCCAGGGTGCAAGAGTGCAGATAGGACTGATTGTAAGGGGGTTTATATGGCAGTCAGTATTCTAGCAGAGAGACATTTCCCCAACCAGTAGGACACTGGTTGGTACGGTTTACCGGACTTGCCTGGGACCCACACCCAGGACCCTGAGCTACATGATTATTATCAACGTTGGATACTGGAAATTGTTAACTTCTTGCATTATGGTTGGTTTGGTGTTTTGAATCATGAAAAGAACAGAAACCAAGAACTGTGTCTCACAAAGGAAATGACTACATCAAAAAATGTGCATCTACTATAGCTCAAGAAAAACTGGTGATACAGTTCTTCAAGGGCAGCAAGAATTTCCAGTTCCCCTTGTGACACGTGTTGTACAATGACAAAATCTGTCCTGGCAAAACTATTTACCGCAATAATTGTTATGTTTATTGTCTGTATTCCTGAACTGTTCCAGACTCTGGAAGGTAAGTTTTTACTATAGTATTTAACTATTGTCTGCCAGACAGATCAGCAATATATCCATCTGCAATGCTTTCCTGCCCCTCTACAAGCACAGAGGTTAACAATGAATAGATCTGTCATTGTATATCTGTGCATTTTTTTTTTCATACTCTTCCATTGATGTAGAGTCCGCATGATTCAGTTACACATATTGGTGGTAAACATATTGTAGATGCAACATTTTAATTCTCCTGATTTAGTTGATCACTTTGCAGCACAATATATTGTGACAAAAACATAGAAACATTTTAACATATAAAGTTCCTTCCCTAAAATGTAGTTCTCCAAAGTTCTATTTTTACATTTTGGGAAATCAGACATCTCATCGGAATTTACAATACATAGCAAAAAATGTTTATTTACTTTCTTCCCCCACCCCATATAATAATGTATTATTGTGTAACCCTCTCTGCCCGGCATCTAGGGGGATTACATTGGTGGGATATATATGGCTACTCCGCATTGGTTACCTTGATTCAGGCGGCTTGGCAATGAGGTAGAAAGGTTGTAGAATAATGGGCACCCCGGAACTTTTGAAGTACAACAGTCATTTATTCGTGTCCCCAAGCACAGGGACTGATCATACACATTAACAACGTTGTACTGTATTTTATAATAGACATAAATACAGTTCTTCCATCAGTGCCCACTTCTAACACTCAAATGAAAGTACGTTGATTTAGTTAGTCTGAGTAGGGGTGGGATACAGCCCCCCTTGTTGCTTTGGAAACCATCATCAGTACTAATATAACTACTCTGGGCCCCTATGAGAATCCTGGTGGGTCTTCCTTACTTGACCCAATACCTTTTGCCTATTTGGAACTTCCACTTCCATACAGACTGATGAGGAATATTAGCACCGATCTGTGGTTTGAGCTGATGGGCCGGGAGCCCTCTTTCCTGAGGCCCTCCATGGTGTGCTGTATTCCTTTTCATTCCTTATTCAGGACTTCATTCCTCCTTATGTGGATGCTAATTTAACAGGTACTGTCTCTGTCTACAACATAATAAACAGCGGGGCCTGGGCTATGCTATTACTTTATAGACATATTTATCTACTCTACGTCCTCTCGACCTCCAGGAACCTAACTTCCTAGAATCGTCCCTCCTCCTTAAATACCCCTTGGTGACATCTAGATCCCCATAGCAACCGACAGAGGTCCAGCATACGACCGCTACCTTAGTACAGTTATACAATAGTATTAAACTATTAAACTATAATTTATATTTAAAACGTACAGTATGTTTGTATTGGTCAATCACTGCCTAGTCCGAGATTTGCGGCCCTGTATTTACTGCGGTAAAGCGACTGTGAGATGTGAGCCGGTGACTTTTCTCCTTCATCCTCGCCCTGGGATGGAAAGAGACTTGCCCAGTGGTTGGGCTCCTAGCTCACCCCACTACTACTGTACTTGTCTTTTCATTGTGCAAGTGGTCCTCGCTATCCGTCTGTACGTTATCCGTCAAATCGATTATCCATCGCCAGATAATGCATTCCCTGAACACATTATCCGACGTTGGAACGGATTATCTGACGCTCACCACCGCGGATTAACATTGGATCTGCAATCCGACGGTCTGCTATCCGACGGCAGATTGCAGGACGGATTCCGGCGGATAACCAGGGACCGCCTGTAATACTATTTATGCTGCACTTATACTTTAAATATTAAATACTATAAAGTTTCAGTGTGTAGGGGAAAAGAAAAAGATTACAGGCCTTATTCTCAGTGTTTTTCAACCAGGGTTCCTAGGAAGCCTTGGATTCCCTTTGCTTCCCTAAAAGATTCCCTGTAATTTTCAGATAATTTGAAAATTGTACCAAATACAGAATTTATAATGCATCTGCTCTCAAACGCGCTATTAGAGAGGGTTGGGGTTCCGCAGAATTTCACAGTATAATTATAGGGTTCCTTTTTCCCAAAAAAGGTTGAAATCCACTGTTTTATATAATACAATGCAAACCTACTTTAATAGGGACCTTTGGCTGAAAATGGCCCGAACAGCCACATCGGACTATGTAAAGCTTCCTTACTTTGTTGTGACCTGTTTATTAACCTCAAACTAAAGTAGTGTGTATATTATATTCTGTGACATTCGTCACTGTGCCTGTTGGGAGTTTGAGTTTCAGACCTGAATATCAGAATTTATTCAATTTAAAATTACATTAATGCTATAGAACATTAGATAAGCCAGAGAGAGAGAGAGAGTTACAGTATGTCACCTAGGACCAGACTGAGTTATGGATACAGAAAAAAAGGTAGAAAAAACAATGTGCACTTTAAGCTGTGTGAAACAGCAGGTGTAATAAGGTCCACGTTAATGTGGATAAGAAGCAAAACGTGATGTAGAAGCAAAACGTGATGTACTACGAGTGCATGATAAGCAAGCAAAGGTCTTCATAGAAATGCATTTTCTAGTAAGCTTGTGACTGCAAAAATGAAATTAAGTGATATAGTTGCAAAGTGATCAGACAACTGTTGTGCATGTGTACAGTACGTGTTATCTGCACTGGTGTGCATCTGCATGTGTACAGTATGTGTAATCTGCACTGGTGTTCATGTGCATGTGTACAGTATGTGTGATCTGCACTGGTGTTTGTGTGCAAGTGTACAGTACGTGTGATCTGCACTGGTGTTCATGTACATGTGTATAGTATGTGTGATCTGCACTGGTGTGCATGTGTACAGTAGGTGTGATCTGCACTGGTGTTCATGTACATGTGTATAGTATGTGTGATCTGCACTGGTGTGCATGTGTACAGTAGGTGTGATCTGCACTGGTGTTCATGTACATGTGTATAGTATGTGTGATCTGCACTGGTGTGCATGTGTACAGTATGTGTGATCTGCACTGGTGTGCATATCTCCTGCAGTAACTCCTTTGCTCGTCAGCGAATGCCTATGAAGGACTCTTGTAAAAGTCCCACTAGAATACTGATTCTTTGCACATTCATTGTTTCACCTTTCATTGCACTCTTTCTACAGCTCTTTTCTTTGAATGAGCTTAGATTTCTGATTCAGTGCTGGAAGTTGCCATCTTCTTTGGCGGGCTTTCAGTCTCATCATGTTGTTGTGACTCTCTCTGTGGGTGGTTGTATCTATGTGCCATTTCAGCTATTTCCTGTACCAGTTAACGATCATTTCCCTTTGTCTGAGACACAGGAGGTTATTCAATTAACTGTGATAGTGGCAATCAGGGCACTGTTACACTGAAAATCCCATTAAAGTCAAAGGAAGTTTCTGTATGATATTGCCCCGATCAGCAATCTACTCTGCGCTTTACATATGGATGGTTGTCATTTATAAACCACCCAACTTTTATTGTTATATAGTTACATAGTAGATAAGGTTTACAAAAG
The DNA here is from genome assembly GCF_040206685.1 of Ascaphus truei. Classification (NCBI taxonomy): domain Eukaryota; kingdom Metazoa; phylum Chordata; class Amphibia; order Anura; family Ascaphidae; genus Ascaphus; species Ascaphus truei. The sequence goes on from NC_134483.1 coordinate 477,326,629, forward strand.
ACATGTGTCCATCGAGTTCCATTTAGTCAGCTGAGCTACTCCTCCTATTTATGTATTTTAATGTATATTGATCAAAGGAAGACAAACAAAAAACCCAGTGAAACATTAACCAGTTATGTCTCATAAGGTAAAAAAAAATTGTTCCTGACTCCAGTAATGACAATCAGATTTCTCCTTTTCTTTGCTGTTAATGAAGACTCATTTGCTCCGAACTCAAAAGAGAGACCCATGCCATTTGTACTGTCCTTCAATATATTTGTAAATAGTTATATCTCTCAATTTCTAATGTAAATAAACCTATATTTCCTCTTTTCAAATGTAAACAAACCTAATTTCGCGAGTCTTTCTGCATAAGTCAGACCTTCCATTCCCTTTTTAATTTGGTGGCTCTTCTCTGCATATTTTCCATTTCGTAAAATCTTTTATGGAGCGGTGACAAAAACTGTACTCCATAATTGAAGGTGTGGTCTTACTAAGGATTTATACAGTGTGAAAACTATGCTGTCTTCCCTTTCATCCATACCCCATTTTATGCATGATAATATCCTATTAGCCTTTGCAGCTACTGCCTGACATTGAGCACTGTAGCCAAGCCTGCTGTCTCTAGGCACACCTAACTCCTTCTCCATTAAGGATTGACCTAATTTAGTGCCATTTAGTGTGCCAACAATCAAGGTGGGCTCAACGTCAGGGAGTGGATTCCAATGGCTGGAGCAAGCAGGATGGGACAGAGCCCGTAACTTGGCCATAGATACAGGTTGAGCAACACAGAGTTGGGGCAGGGCCGGATCAACAGACAAACATAGTCGATTGGACAAGGCAGAAGCAAAGGTCAGCAGTCTCAACCTGACCAAATAAATCAGGGCTAGAAGCACAGGCAGGTTAAAATACGTTTAATGGTTCATCACAACCTGCTAGTTTTTGTGCCTGACATACATAGGGTATGAATACTGTTCACTGATTCTCAAGATCTTTTCTTTGGACCCTAGCCAATAGGTAAGATAGCCAATCAGGTAGAATGCATCCCTTCCTTTTCAATGGCGTCACATCCCTCCAAAAAGGATAAAGCATCACATGGTATATCTACCAATCCGATTGGTGGTTGGTGTACCACGTGATGGCTGCCATTTTGTGGGGGGCAGAAGTGACATCATCTTAAAAGGAGGGAAGCATATACTACCTGATTGGCTGGCTTCCCTCCCTTTAAGATGACGTCACATCCTTAAAAAAAATGGAAGTTGTCACATGGTACACCAACCAATTGGATTGGAGTGTACCATTTGACACTGAAATGTGATGTTACAGGCCTTAAATAAGGCCTGTCCCATCTCTTTTGAGCCCAAGAAGCCATCAGGGCAACAACTCTGGACCTTTTTGGATTATAAAGAAGAAAAGACAGAAGAAAAGAAGGAAATAACTTTGCGGAGATGTCTCTTCAATCAACAGAGGATCAGGCTGTTGAGAATTACGTTGAGGGTCAAGAGATTAGTGCCAGAGTAGGACGAGGGTGAATACGGCAAAGGTAAGAAACACATTGATTGTATTTTATTTAATTGTGAATTTGTTTTTAGATTGCTCATTGACTGCTAATGTGTTTATCTATGCCGCTTTCTGTGTATAGATAAGTACAGTGACAAGCAATGCATTTTTTTGGCAAATGTTTGTTTTTATTTCATTATAATGTATTGTATTTTTTGTTATGTGTTTTTTTTAGGTTGACCATTCATTGTCATTGTGGCAATCCATGCCCATATTGTGGGCATGGTTTACCTAGTCACAATCAATGGGTAAGGCGGATGTGGGGTGGGGGTAGTTGCCCCGGGGAGGGTGGTTAGGCCTCCCAGGTTGGTAGCGGGGGAGGGGGTTTAACCCCTTAATTACTATAGTGGTTACTAGTAGTTAGTTATTTTTATTGTAATGTTGCTGCCCACGGAGGACACAAAGGACATGGAGGAAGATGAGGACGGACTTCATCCTGGCAGGGGTAAGTCCAACTTTAATTTACTTTATGCTGGCTGGGAACTGTTTTATTTTTAATGGGCAAATGCACTATTATTCAGATTTGGATAATAGGAATTTTGCCCATTACTGTACTGTATGTGTTGGAGGGGGTGGGGGTAGTGGGGGTGGGTAGTAGGGTTATTGTATTTTAATTTTTTTTAGGGGTAGAGGGAGTGGGTGAATGGGGGTACTTGGCCCAGGGTGGGTGGCTGGGCCTACCGGGTGGGTAGCGGGAGGAGTTTACCCATTCCTTACCATAGCGGTTACCACCGCTATGGTATTGAAGGGGTTAACTCCTTCCGCAACCTTCCTGGTAGGCCTAACCACCCACCCTGGGCCAAGTACCCCCATTCACCCACTTCCTCTACCCCAATAAACCACGTACTGTGGCTTAACCCCTTTATTGCCTCAGCGGCTAGCCGCTAAGGTAATGAAGCTGTTTTAATGATAATTTTAATAACGGAGTATTAAAGCAGGGGGTCTTCTGAACTGAACCGCATTAATTTCAGCCTCGGAAATCCCCTTCTTCCTGATTTACGGGCCCCGGTATGAGGTGCTGGTATCTCCCTGCATTGTTTAAATCTCCCACGTCACGTATCCGGGACATTTAAACGCAGATGCACCCCATACCGGAGCTTGTAACGCTGGAAGCAGGGGGTCCCCGAGGCTGAAATGAATGCGGTTCAGCTACGGAGACCCCCTACTTCACATACTGTAAGTGTCTCCGTGCAGCTCTTCCAAGCTGCAGTTCAAGCAAACACAAGTCGTGCGGTAAGTATTGGGGGAAAAAACAACACACAGAGTACTGCGATGTTATATTTTTTTTACCACACTATAAAAAAATTGTGATTTTTCTTAGTAAATACCTTTTTGTCACACATTTCTTATAGTGCAGTAAGAAAATGCAAACCCGCTCGGCAATGCATTGAACTTAGATTCTTCCTTAGTTGACTAAAATCGTCCATTTTCAAATGAAGTATTTGTTGAGCCCATATAATATCGTTTTTGATCAATTTTTTCAAATGAGACCATGCTATTATCACTGTTTCCCAAATACTCCCTTCGCTTGAATATTTATTACTTCTACAGGTTTTGACATCACTAAGTCCAGTAAAACCACTTACTTATTTGTTACAGCAATAATTGTCTTTTAGCACACCCCATTACTCCAGTCAATGTCCGGATAATTAAAATCACCCATAATTAAAAAATGACCTAGTTTTGCTGTCTATTCCATTTGCAAGATATTTCGGCTTCCTCTCTCTCTCAAATATTTGGACGTTTTTAGCAGATTCCTACGCCAATTTTTTTTTTTTTACCCTTTATCTCCGAACTGCAAATTTCTATCCACACATTTCCATGAATCATTTCATAAACATCTTGTCTTGTACTGTAATAGGTTTTAAATCTAGGTTTACATGTAAACATACTTCAGCACCTCCTATTTGCCCACTCCCTCCGAAAAATGGTTAATAACCCTCTAAATTAACTGTCCAGTCATGAATTTCAACCCACCATGTTTCAGTAATGCCTTTTGTCACGTATGGCACACCTGTGAGCACCATAAGGGACAAGAGTAATACCCAGCTCTCTAGCTGGCCCACTTTTCACCTTCCGCAAAGGTCCCTCAAATTAATAATATCTCCCCTCAATCCGTCCCCATATACCATCTACCACATACCGTACACTTGTGAGCACGTGACAAAGATATGCAACCAGGGTTAATACACATGGCTACTCTAGCAAGCTCACCTTTATTCTGCACAAGGTACTTTCAAAGAGTTCATATTTACCCCTTAATCGATTGCAATCATCTATCCACTTCCACCACCCCATAAATATGCAAATAAAATATGTAATTAATATATATCTGCCATGGTCTAAGGCAGCGGTGCGCAAAGTGGGGGGCGCGACCCCCAGGGGGGGCGGGAGATTGTGCTGGGGGGGCGCGGGCAGTTGCAGAGGCCCCGCGCTCTTCCCCCAGGCATTTAAATTAAATGCCGGGGGATCGCGTGAGGCCCCTGCAACTGTTTACTTACCGGGATTCAGCCGTCTGTGTTGCATCGCCATGGCAACGTGGCGTCAATAGACGCCGCGGCACCATGTGACCTGACGTCACACGCCCACGCAGCGTCATATGACGCCGCTGAAGGAAGGCAGGGGGGCGCGAGAGCCGGGGGCAGAGAGACAGGGGGGCGCAGCACAAAAAGTTTGCGCTCCCCTGGTCTAAGGTACCTGTTTTTTAAAGAAAATATTAAAAACTTAAAATTGTAGCAAAATGTGGCACTCTACTTTACTCTCTACAAAGCGTGCAACCAGTTAAATCAGAGCCCAAAGCATAATTTGCTTAAAGTTTGGCTTTAATATACAAAAAGACAGTGCTTAGATTACAGAAAACTATTATTGCAAGACCATAGTTACAATAAATGCAGAACAGATTCTTAAAATAAAAGGATAAACTATATCCTTTAGAAATGAGAAATTCCTACACTGTACCACCTACTACTGTATAGGCTTTTCCCAGAGAGGTCACTGGCGTAGGAAAGATGAGAACTCACGTGTTTGATCCTAAAACACACCTCTGTTGAATTCTGCTTTTCATATTACCTTGGTGAAACTGTAGTATTATTTCTTCCCCATTAAAACAACATATGGCCACCCATGTCATAAATCAGCTACTGAGTTGATAGTTTTACGACCTTAGAAGAAAAAAAAACAACATTTGACCTTTAATGTCTACATAACTATATGAAAGACCTCATATCTTAATTTCTCTAATACTTAGACAGACGCCATCTTCACCGTTATGTCTGTGTACTTCACCATAATTGCTGAGACACTATACAAATGACCAAATTTAGGTAGCTACATACTGTTGGTGCATCTCTGTATTTGCACCAGAGTGACACTTACCAAACCAGGCTGACTCAGTAGCCGAGGACCCTCCACACACTGTTGATACGTACACGGTGGATCCTAACCGTGCACATACTCGTGAGGCCACATACTGTTAGTGGTAACATCAGACTATAGAGGCATATTTAAATGATGCTGTAGGCATTGGGTACGAAATATCCCAGCACCACTAGGTGTCACAGTTAGAGTGATTAACATCCACTTTAGGACATACACTGGGATACAATTGATATATGCTTAACATCTAAGGCATTACAGTGAAATAACACAGGCTATACCTGCTGACGGGCCCAGAGTAGTTCCCCTGGACCCACGTTTGTGACACCATGAGTGTCTTTTAACATAGTAAATACCATCCTTTAATATTTGCTATTTTTATTACACAATCACCAATTTGATTAAAATATTTATTATTTTGTTAACACACATTTTTTTTTTTTTCCCCTGACCACATTTATTCTATAATGGTCTGCGGTGCGCCTACAAAGGGACTCTTTTTGTGTACCTCTCTTGATACACTCGTCATCTGTTTATGATCCACTCCCTAGGCAGCACGCACCAACCAACAAGGGGTTTATGAGCGAGGTTTCTATCCATAGCTATCTGTATCTTACCCACAGGCTCTCTTCTAAACCTGTTCTCCACCTCAGCTCCTCCTTTCCACTTATTTAGTGAGACAAGCCAGGTACAAACATGGCAGGCTTCCTTTCCAGGAACATGGATTTTAACGACTGGGAAGCAGACTCGGAAAGTATTTTCTCCACAACATTTACAATACAGGAAGAACCTACTGTGAACAATATAAAATTGTACTTCCAAAATATGGAAAGACTCTATAAAAAACAGTCGCGCCTCTGGTGGGAGGTATGTAGCCTCCAAAAATACGAAAAGAACAAGATGATACCGAGGGGATTGAGAGTGAATCTCTCGCCATCATATCACAATCTGCAAGATACATTTATAAAGAAATGGGATGAGACAATAAGCAGGTGCTCTCATGACCTCATGGCCCTTCTCATTGAGAATGAACTAGTGGAACTTAAGAAGGTGAACTGTGAGGTGGAGAAAAACAAGAAAGAAGCTGTCCAATGGAAAGAATCTCCGAACTTTGAAAAATACGAGAATATCCTCCAAAAAACTACGGACCAGTATGTCAAAGGAATAAAAGAGAGAAAACACACTAAATATATTCGTGATAGTGGCGATTACTCTAAGGGCAAGATCTATAAACACCACTTCAAGGCTGAAAAAACAAAAATGCAGGAGCATAGTGACTCGTCCACTGACTGGGATATGTCGGAAACAGAAGACAATAGCAGTTACCAAAATAAAGTGATGACTAGATCCAAAACAAACAAGGACAAAGTAACTAGACAGGCAGAAAGTCACGCACATCATCATTTTTTAGACCAGGCCCAGGAAGAAATAGATCATGGCCCAGAAAGACACGAAGAGGAGGGGTACTGGAGAGGAAGAGGAAGAGGACGGTGGTCCAATTACAGAAGGCAAAGGCGACGATAGATACCAAGAACACAAACAAGAACAAATGTGAGATAATCAACCTCTCCGACACACCCTTAACAAACGCACAACTCAGCCTCCTTGAGAAAGGCCTCTCCTATGTTCCCTCCAACGCTTTGGATTTGTTTGAGGCAATAAAGGATATTAACCTTTTTGCCAGGAAAATGCTGTTGCATAAGTTTTTTAAAAGACGCGAACGCAACGTGTCACCGCAAGAATATGAAGAACTTATCCAAACACAAGACCAAGAACATCTACTACACCTAATCGATCTCCTTGAAGAAAAAAACCCGGGAGACGGACCCCATACGACTCTCAAACCAAAAAGCTGTTTCACGCCCCATCCGGACAGTTGTGCTAATGTCTCAACCTTCCTGAACCTGGTTACAAAAGACCTGGAGGCACTTAAAGTGAACAAAAATAAAAATCAAAGTAATCTAAGTAAACAGGAACAAGAAGCACTTAAAGAAATGAAAAACATGCAAGAGATTACAATAAAACCTGCCGACAAAGGAGGCAACCTTGTAATACTAAAAACAGAAGACTACAAAGCGGAAAACCTCCGACTGCTGGGAGATAAACAATGCTATAGGATCCTCTCCAACGATCCAACCACAATATTCCAAAAAGCACTGGGATCAATACTAAACAATGGCCTAGAAAGGAAAGTCATAACAAAAAGCGAATATGACTTTATGACATCAAAACAACCTACTGTAGCAACTTTCTACAGCATCCCCAAAGTACATAAGAACATCCGTAAACCACCAGGAAGACCTATAGTGTCAGGAATCGGATCACTTACCGAAAATCCAAGTGTCTACATTGATAAAGTACTTAGGAATTTTGTGACATCTCTGCCGTCCTATGTACAGGACACGAAGGATGTCCTTAATAGGCTAGAAGGGATACAGGTGAATAAAGACACGCTTCTAGTTAGTTTTGATGTGGAATCATTGTATACAAGCATAAAGCATGAATTTGGGCTCCTAGCAGTCAAACATTTCCTCTCCTCCCGTAGCTGCCTGTTCTCTGATCATAACACCTTTATCATTGAGTTGTTGGAGTTTGTATTAGAACATAATTATTTCCTGTTCGACTCAAAATACTATCTGCAAATACAGGGAACAGCAATGGGGACTACGTGTGCCCCTACCTACGCCAACCTATACCTAGGTTGGTGGGAGGAGATCAGTGTCTTCTCGGAGGCAATGTCTCTATATACGGATCATATAGATCTATGGATCCGGTACATAGATGACATCCTTCTTCTTTGGAATGGATCCAAACAGGACCTAGAGACGTTCCTTAAATTGCTAAATTGCAATGATCATAATCTGAAGCTGACTTCAGAAATAAGTGCTACCACTATCACGTTTCTAGACATACGTATCAGTATCAATAATGATGGCTACCTCACCACAAATAACTACAAAAAGAAAACTGCAAGCAACAGCTATCTGAGGGCTGACAGCTTTCACCCTCAAACCCTTATCAGGGGTATCCCCACAGGCCAGTATCTGCGCATAAGGAGAAATTGTTCGGATACTGAGACCTTCAAGGAACAAAGCATTGAAATGAAAAACAACTTCATTGCGAGGGGATACTCTAAACGCCAAATCAAAACGGCGTATCACAGAGCACTGAATACTCCACGAATTGATCTTTTGAAACCAAAAATACAAGATGAAAAAACAAAAACCAATGAAATACGCTGTATTGCCACCTTTCACAACCAGTGGAGAGACCTGAATAAAATACTAAGCAAACATTGGCACATCTTGACCAATGATGACGATCTCAAATTGGTTTTAAAGGATCATCCATCAGTGGTGTGGAGACGTGCAGCTAATATTAAGGATCATCTTGTACACAGTCATTTTAATGTCGCAAACAAAAAAAGCAAAACATGGCTTACTGTTAAAGGCTCATACAAATGCCATCATTGTAAGGCGTGCAGTTATATGAAGGAGAGCAAAAATTTCACGAACATGGGAGACACAAAATCCTACAAAATAAAACAATTCATAAATTGCAAAAGTTCGGGAATAATCTATCTCGCCACATGCATATGTGGTAAAAAATATGTTGGAAAAACAAAAAGGGAACTAAGGAAACGAGTTTTGGAGCATATTGGCTCCATTAGAAACTCTCTAGACACCCCTATCTCCCGCCATGTTAGAGAACATCATGCAGGGAACACCAACACTTTGACATTCCAAGGGATAGATCATATACTCCCAAGTATCCGCAGAGGTGATTGGGACAAGAAACTTCTGCAACGTGAATCCAGATGGATATACTTACTTAACACACAATGTCCATCTGGTATAAATGAAGGCTTTGCTTTCACTTCTTTCCTGTAAATAATTAGGTACAGTTAATACAGATAGGTTTTTCTCTAATCAATATTTATGTAGACTACAAGCACTATGCAAGTCAAAATTTTGGTCAGAGTTTTTCTAAGTATAGCATTTGGGTGCAGTACCTATGCACCACCAGCTCTAACTCGGCAACACACGCGTCCTATGGTCACCATGCCAACCACCGGGTATAAAACAGGAACTGGAGACGCAGTTACTCCCACCCCGGAAGAAGTCGCAAGTAAGCGACGAAACATGCAGCATGTCGGGTCTCTGCCGATATAATTGATTAAAAATTTCTACAGCAGATTAGAACTTAGCTCTATGTTTTCACTGTTGCATTACTAACGTTGTAATACCAGCCTCTAGTCTCTTACATGGACCTCCGATCTGATACACCCATTTAAAGAGGTGTTAGCTCTGTTTTTAGCAGGGCTGTGCCACAAACAGATATACACTTTCCCAAACCACAAACGAAAAGTCTGCCCCTCTCTAACTTCTATGTGCCTCTGATCCCCAAACAATAACAATATCACCTGGCAAACCGGCACACTGTGGGACTGCCTCCCGCTACTATTACAAATGCGGAGCTTCACTGATTGTTATAACAATATAACCATGACTGCATGGATAACACAACACCAGGTTTGCTGACTAAACATAGCATTACTTTATTGAATCAGCTATGGACACTGCAGACTCACCTTAAACTGTGCCGTTTCCAATAACACAAACTGCATACAGTATTCCCCGAGATTCAAGTATATGTACACGGGGTCTACGGGACAAGAATTCAGGGGCGCGAGGGGCTACACGGCAAACACGGCAGCCGAATTGGGCATAACAACAATAGCTCTTGCAATAAATCACCACAGCTTGATTTCAAGTGTAGCCATACACACTGAAGTCAATATAGACATCATAGAACCAAGTAACAAGCTTGATACTAGCTCTAAACTACAGTGTGTCTATGTGCCCAGTAGGAATACACGGAGCAATACCTCCATAGGTATAGTGGGTATTAACCCCATAATTGCTGAGACACTATACAAATGACCAAATTTAGGTAGCTACATACTGTTGGTGCATCTCTGTATTTGCACCAGAGTGACACTTACCAAACCAGGCTGACTCAGTAGCCGAGGACCCTCCACACACTGTTGATACGTACACGGTGGATCCTAACCGTGCACATACTCGTGAGGCCACATACTGTTAGTGGTAACATCAGACTATAGAGGCATATTTAAATGATGCTGTAGGCATTGGGTACGAAATATCCCAGCACCACTAGGTGTCACAGTTAGAGTGATTAACATCCACTTTAGGACATACACTGGGATACAATTGATATATGCTTAACATCTAAGGCACTACAGTGAAATAACACAGGCTATACCTGCTGACGGGCCCAGAGTAGTTCTTTCTGGACCCACGTTTGTGACACCATGAGTGTCTTTTAACATAGTAAATACCATCCTTTAATATTTGCTATTTTTATTACACAATCACCAATTTGATTAAAATATTTATTATTTTGTTAACACACATTTTTTTTTTTTTTTTCCCCTGACCACATTTATTCTATAATGGTCTGCGGTGCGCCTACAAAGGGACTCTTTTTGTGTACCTCTCTTGATACACTCGTCATCTGTTTATGATCCACTCCCTAGGCAGCACGCACCAACCAACAAGGGGTTTATGAGCGAGGTTTCTATCCATAGCTATCTATACTTCACTTACACGCCTGCATCTAAAATTTGACGGCCTAGCGTCTATTTTTGCAGGAGAAAGTGTGGTATGATTTGATTTGTCTATTCGCAACGGGGACAGATATCCATTTATTACTCTTATAAATTGGCTGTCAGGCCCATAACTTATTATATTTGATATAGCCCTCCATCGGAGTGGTGACCAGTTAGTCACCTCTCCCTGTGGTGCACAGGAGGTATCTGAAGAATGCTATATGTCATCCCCAGCCTTCTAAACTACACATTTCACATTTAGTGGGCCATCAGTGACACCCTCCCCAATTAAGCCCCCTTTGTTGATCAGCACAGACACAGGAAGGGTCTTGACCTATCATAAACCCAATATCTTGTGGTTGCCAAGTTCCCTTGACCTACTGCACCGACACACTTTATTCGAGCAAATACTCAGTATGTACCTGGCAGATACCTGGAATGCGCCGCTCCTCACCTCTGACAAGCCCCGTTGCGTTTGCCTTCCCAGCCTGGGTTCATGCCTGGCTGACGGGCGGCTGATCTGTTAAATGATAATGATTAGGATTTAATAGGCTGCAATGCTTCGCGTGTCTACCAGATGGCATAAATTCATGAATTGTAATGCAGTATATATATATATATATATATATATATATATATATATATATATATATATATATATATATATATATATATATATATATATATATATATATATATATATATATATATATATATATATATATATATATATATATATATATATATATATATATATATATATATATATATATATATACTGTGCAGTATTGCAGCCAGCGGGAATAAAATGCTTCAATCCCTGCCTGGAAAATACCTCAATGCACTCGGGCAGAAAACAGTCACAAACCTCAATACACCCGGGTATACCCGAATTCGTGGGACTAGCCGAGCTCGAATAAAGTGTGTCGCCAGTGTACATGGATTAGGTGGTAAGAGAGAAAGACAGAAAGAAGACCATTACTCTGAGATATGGACATCAAAAAGGACATGCTAATTGACCGACTCCAATTACCATATTAATATAGAATCAACTTGTAAGGGGAGGCAGAAAATGATTGATCATATACACTATCACTATATATAGTGAATATACACTATACCAGTGGTTTTTAACCTTTTTTTGAAGTGAAACTTCCTTAGTGGCACCTCATTCGTGATGGGGCAAAAAAGAATTGTGGAGACAGAAATGAAACGGATGTGACGTCAGTGCTGGCAGTTGAGGCCGGGCTGTGTTCTGGCTCAGCCCGACCCCAACACTGACATCACACCCGCTCCACAAATCAGATGCGGCGGCGGCGGCGATAGCCGCCGGCGCCGCTCCTAATCGCCCCCCCCCCCCGAGCCCCACCCCCCCCACATATCGTGATATATAACGGCTGCTGCCATGCCGCGCATGCGCAGTTGTGACGGCGCCGCTGATTCCCCGCCCATTGATATGCTGCGCATGCCCGGTAGTCATGGCGACGCTCGAGACGCCATGACTCTCCTCACAGGGACACTGAAGCCCACACTGCTCCCCGGGGCTCTATGCAGGCACTGATCTCCTGCGGCCTCTCCTCCCGGTGCATGCCCCGGCTGAGGCATAGAACTGCTCCGGTAACGGGGGGGGAGAAGGGGGGTGATGATACCGCTGCGTCCCCCACGTCCCCCACAGCACCATCAGAAGCCTCCGAGTCGGCTCCAGCTGACGATGACGCGCTTCTCCCTCTCCCCCCGCCGACACTGCCTCCATCTCATCTGTGCCGCGATCTGGTAGGAAGGGGGGGGGGGGGGCGGGGGGGGGCGGTTCTGCTGAAAGGGTTGGGTGCAGGGAAAGGATAAGGGTGCTGGGGGGGGGACAAGTGTGCTGGGGGGAGGACAAGTGTGCTGGGGAGAGTCAGGAGAGAGGGGGGCAGGACACACACACACTGACACATACACATACTGACTCACATACACACACACACATACACACTGACTGACACACACACACACTGACACACACCCCCACACACTGACTGACCCCCCCCACACACTGACTGACCCCCCCACACCCCCCCCCACACACACCCCCCCACACACTGACTCACCCCCCCCCCACACACTGACTGACCCACCCACCCCCCCCCCACACACTGACTGACCCACCCACCCTCCCCCCCACACACTGACTGAAACCCCACACACTGACTGACCCACCCACCCCACACACTGACTGACCCACCCACCCACCCCACACACTGACTGACCCACCCCCCCCCCCCACACACTGACTGACCCACCCCCCCCCCCCCACACACTGACTGAACCCCCCCCACACACTGACTGACTGACCCACCCACCCCCCCCCCACACACTGACTGACTGACCCACCCACCCCCCCCACACACTGACTCAGCACACACACTGACTGACCCACCCACCCCCCCCCCCCACACACTGACTGACCCACCCACCCCCCCCCCACACACTGACTGACCCACCCACCCCCCCCACACACTGACTGACCCCCCCCCCACACACTGACTGACCCACCCACACCCACCCCCACACACTGACTGACCCACCCACCCCCACACACTGACTGACCCCCCCCCCACACTGACTGACCCACCCACACCCCCCCCCACACTGACTGACCCACACCCCCCCACTGACTGACTGACCCACCCACACCTCCCCGCACACTGACTGACTGACCCACCCACACCTCCCCGCACACTGACTGACTGACCCACCCACACCTCCCCGCACACTGACTGACCCACCCACACCTCCCCGCACACTGACTGACTGACCCACCCACACCTCCCCGCACACTGACTGACTCACCCACCCACACCTCCCCGCACACTGACTGACTCACCCACCCACACCTCCCCGCACACTGACTGACTCACCCACACCCCCCCGCACACTCTGACCCACCCACACCCCCCCACACACTGACTGACACACACACTGATTTACACATACACACTGACACAAATACACACACACACACACACACACACACACACTGACTGACTGACATACACACACACTGACACACATACACACAAGGAATTCACACTTAGTGCAAATAGCTAATACATGGGATGTGTGCCGAGCACGCGCATTCTAAGTCAAATTTATTTGCGTTTTGTAACTGAAATTGTATTTTGATTTTTAATTAAAACATCACCAACACAAATACAATATCTGTGACAAAAGTCAAAGAAGTTTCACTTACTATGCGCGTGCTCAGCACACACAGCTTTTTTTGTTTAAAGAACTCTGTCATTATATTGTGAAATTCTACGGAACCCCAACCCTCTCTAATAGCGCGTCTGAGATCAGATGCATCGTAAGCAGTGGTGGATTTCACATTAGGCCCGATAAACCCAGGCCTGGGGGTGGCATATAGAGACACCACTCTCTACCCCACTGATTGATGGGGGAGAGTGTGGGGCCTCTGTAAAGGTCTCTTACCTTCTCCTTTGCGCTGCCCTCCTCCTTCTGCACCATCGCTGTGTCAAATGACGCTGCAAAGTCACATGATGACTTGGTGCCATGGCAACGTGACATCACATGGCATCGCATTGTCATGGAAACATGTCATCATGTGACGTTGCAGCATCATTTGACACTGCGACACTGCAGGAGGGTGGCGCTGCAGGAGGAGGCGCGTGTAATAGCGTGTGTGAGATCAGATGCATTGTACATTCTTCTGTATTTGGTACAATTTTAAAATGACCTGAAAATTGCAGGGAACCATTTAGGGATGTCCAGGAATCTCAAGGCTTCCTAGGAAACCCTGTTGAGAAACTCTGCACTATATACCATCAGAACGGTCAGAGATGCTTACAGGGCTTCTTTCTGGATCCTACCTGAGCAATGAATATGTAAAAAAAAAAACTTCAATTGGACATTAAATTCAAAGTCCACAACTAATCAGTGAACAACATTTTTAGATAAATATGTCATCTGAATTGTGTACAAATATATTATTTTGTGGTGGGTGAGTCCGTATGTAGGAAAGATGCATAACCAGTAAGAAGGTTTCGAATTGATTTAGGACTTCTGTAACCAAAAACATTCTTCCACCATATATATATTTAGAACTGTAATATAAATACAGGTATGTTAGGAATATTAGAGACTGCTTGAGTTTAAGGGGGTAATTCACTAAGGTACAATAGTGCCGATTAGGTACCCACACACACGCAATCTCCTATTCAAGTCAATGGGAGTTTTCGTGCAGTAATGGCGATTTGGCATTATCACACCTTTATTAATTATCCCCTTAATGTCGCTGAAATATTTGAGCAAATCTGTAAAAAAATCAACCAACCGATAATGTTTTTGCATTAATATATATTTGCTTTGATGTTTCAGAGGATAAGACAAAACAGAGGTCATACGCGACGTGTTCGCTTTCCTGGATTCCTGAACACAGAGACACATTGTGCAAATGATCGAGTAATATACAGGTGTGAGTTAAATCTGATCCTTACCCACGAATGGTTATAGGATTTGAAGACATTGTGTAATCTGAAACACAAGACGCTAATGCAAATCTCTTAAAAGAAAGCGAGAAAAAGCAGAACAAATCGTATTTGTGAACGTGGGTGACAATCTGTGCTGAACGTGAACAAGGCCTGTGAAAGAAGCTCATGGCCTGTGTGAACAGTTTGAGTCCAGGTTTACTAAGCAATGTTAAACCAGTGAAAATAACAATACATTATTTTCCTTGAGTTAACTCCATATTCACTAAGTTAATGGTATGTAAAAAATAACACTCAGAAAACAAGTCAATAGGAGATGGTTAATGGGAGGAGTTTCTTCATAGCAGATATAATAGTCGTTGTTACTCAATGAGAACTATTTTTGTAAGCCCTAAGCTTCATTATTCTCCCACTTGTCTCTTACAGATGTAGCCAGGCTTATGTTCCTCTTTGCTGCGGGGAAGTCAGCTGTAGGGAGCTCGGTTCGATAACATGCAGTTGCTGCGGCTGACCCTGTCCCTGTCCCTTTAGTCGCAGGATTTTTTACGGTGGCTTCGTGAAAGTGAGTCTGGCTACATTTGTAGCTAGAGATGTTAGTGATATTTATACATCTTTGGCATTAATTATAGAGCGGTATTTTTTTTTTATATAGGTGGTTTTCTGGGTATGGTGTAAATAAAATGGTTTTACTAAATAAAGTACTGTATTTTTCCAAAATATGGGATCATTTGTTTTGGTGTATTAATGAAAAGATTGTGAATACATTTTGTGCTTTTACAATTTATAAAATAGTCAATAGTTGTGTTGTAAAGTGTGATAGTGCTGATTCAGCGCTACTGTACGGAAAGTCTTATTAACTTCAATGGGATGAAAAAGCACCAAATTGGTGCTACTTTATAGAATAAGGCCCTACACCTGTCCAGGGCCAATACATGTACTGGAACTGTGCAAATGTATCAATAATGCCAAATATAAGTATGACTTAAATGACAGCGTTATTTCCCGGTGTTTATCATAGTCCTAGTTCTATCAAATTCTGAGAAAGGCTGTAACGAGCTCAACTGCATTCAATTTAAATATCTTGTGCTAAAAAAAACCACCACCCTCTTTCCAGGCATAAAACATGATTAAAGCCACATTATTTTCTTTAGTGAATGACGTCTTATTTAACATGGGCATTAACTTAGGTCAATATCATGTCAAATATGCTAACGCCCTTCTGTCAATATGGCCCTAGTTGTAATGTGAAACAGCTGTACCGTACTTGCAAAAAACCTGCAACTGATACAGTCTTGTCAATGTTGTGCCCTGTGTTCTGGGGTGAGAGCAGTCAATGTGGGTTATTTACCAAAGTCTCCCAGCTGGAGCAAAACCAGTGCAATAGAATTGCACCAGATTTCTCAATTGCTTTCAATTCTTCAATTTTTTGAATAAATATGGTAGTTTTTTGCACTGGTTTTATCCAGGGGCATAGAGCCTAAATGGACAAGGCCGTTGTAAAATTCTAAATGCCCAAGACCCGCTCTTTCTTGTCATGCTACTGCTAAAACTCTAATGCATGCCCTTATCCTCTCCCGTCTGGATTATTGTAACATACTGCTAACAGGCCTTGCTGCCTCACAACTTTCTCCTTTGCAATTTATCCAAAATTCTGCTGCTAGGATAATTTAACTTTCTACCAAAACAGTATCTGCTTATTTCCTCCTTAAATCCCTCTACTGGCTTCTGATCAAGTTTCAGATTACCCACAAAGTTCCCCTACTTACCTCCCAGGCTCTCCACTCATTTGCTCCTCCCTAGATATCAGCTTTGATCTCTCGCTATGCCCCTACGTTCTACTCACAACTGTCTCCTTTCCACCGTTTTGCCCTCTACTGCTCTCTCGCCTTAAACCTTTTCCCCTCACTGCCCCTTACCTGTGGAACTCCATCACACTTGGTACATGCCAAGCACCTACTCTCCCCAGCCTTAAGACTACCTTAAAATGTACCTCTTAAATCAAGCATTCCAATAGCTTAGACCCGTGGCTACTGTCCCACACCCACAATCACAGTCACTCCTACCAGTTACTGCCATCGACTGCACATATTCCCTCACCTGCTGTCTCTGTAAATTTCCCATCATACCACTTAGATTGTAATGTCTCTGGAGCAGGGATTTCCTTTCCTATTGTCTCATCTTATTTGTTGCACTTTTTGTATTATAATTCCCTGTACTGTACTGCCTCTCTTGTAAAGCACAGCTTTTGTGAGTACAGCTGTGGGCACTATAGAAATAAAGCTATATACTGTATACATACAGTACATGGTGCGTTGACACTATAAAACAATATTCTACTTTTAAAAAGGTCTGACCTCAAGTTAAATGAAACCGGACCTCTAGCACAAACACACAGCATATCCCAAGCACATATTGCCCATCTAACAGCATGTGCAGATATTAGAGTTCCCAACCGGCACCACGTGTGTGGACTATTCATTATCAAGTGGCCAGATTCAGCTTCCTTCTCACTTTTCTCCAACGGATGGTCTGATACAGAATCCTTATATAAAAAAGACCACTGTCATTTGTGTCCATCCACAGAGGCCAGCAGGTCTTGGTTTAATTAATTGTAAGGATAAAAGTAGCAGTTTAATTTTCAGCTGTGTACACCTACTGTGACAAGTGCAGGGCGGTGTGGGGCATGCTGTTCTCAAAACACTCCCCAATCCCCATTGCACTAATCTCTCCTCCTCCCCATGCACACGTTGAGACCCATCCACCTGTCTGCCTTTGGTCCCTGGGACCTCGCAGATCCTGCCCTCACACTGTGGGATCTCGCAGAGCCTGCCCTTGCAATGTGGGACCTCGCAGATCCTGCCCTCGCACTGTGGGACCTCACAGAGCCTGCCCTCACACTGTGGGACCTCGCAGAGCTGCCCTTGCAATGTGGAACCTCGCAGAGCCTGTCTTCGCACTGTGGGCCATGGGACCTCGGAGATCCTACCCTCGCACTGTGGGCTATGGGACCTCGGAGAGCCTACCCTCACACTGTGGGACCTCGCAGAGCCTGCCCACACACTATGGGACCTCGCAGAGCCTGTCCTCGCACTGTGGGACCTAGCAGAGCCTGCCCTCGCACTGTGGGACCTCGCAGAGCCTGTCCTCACACTGTGGAACCTTGCAGAGCCTGTCCTCACACCGTGGAATTTGCAGAGCCTGCCCACACACTGTGGAACCTCGCAGAGCCTAACCTCGCAGAGCCTGCCCTCGCACTGTGGGACATTGCTTCCTATACCTGTCTATAAATTATATAAACAAAATATTATAACAACTGATTTGTACACCAGGACTGAAGGACCCCAAACCTGTAGCTCTGTAAGAGAAGTTCGGGAGATATTGGTTATTCTCAGTATATAGTGCAATCTTGTTACACTGAGTATAACCTGACTGCACTATATACGAACACGAAGTACAACCAGACTGTATTGGTGCAACGGCCGGTCATCTCTAATCCCTTCCAGTGGCACGGCGCGCCATTGGTGCCCCACCACTTAGCCAAACTGCCCTTTCACAGGCAAAATCCTGGCTATACCCCTGGTTTTACCCCAGTTTTGCAGATGGGAGATTGTAGTTAATTGTAACAAGCCCTTTTTGGGATTAATATATTCACTTAAGGGGTTAAGGGCTCTAAAGAGTTAACTGTCTGGGTTTCTGCAGTATAATGCCCCTCTCCCATCACATAATGCATAGTGATTAGGCAGAAACCTAGCTACGTCCACCTTCTGAAGGTGTTTAGCTTGTCACCTGGTACATGATGACTAAGCATAATCCAAACTACTATCCCTGTATCCATGTGTGTATATGTAACGGGTATTCCCCCCCCCCCCAATCGCAGATATATTGTGGGTGCAAGGAACGTACGGTGTTACTAGGTGTGTGGTGCGTTACCTGTTGGCTCACAGGAGGGCTGAGCTTCCGCCACGGGGAACCTGGGGCAATTATAATACTATGGGTAACCACTTACTCGATGCAGCGCCTCCACCTGCGATGGCTCCCACCATAGGGGGAGTGGTTCCTTGCAGGACACATACAAATAACCAATACACAGTGATGTATAATAACTAGTGACTTTACTAACATACAAGACAACATATCACGGCAATACCATAATAACCGGTGTCCCTCTCTAGAGGAGACACTCACTGCGTCGCGCAGGACACTTCCCCAACACCAGGTGATCCCACCCAGTGTCCATAGAACCCCACCCAATGTCCCGCACTCTTGCAGAGAGAGGCAATGGGTGACTCCGCAGTCACTATTTATACTAAGGGCCCGTTGGTGCACTTGTGTATTTGATAGTACCTGCCGAGCACTCCTGTGCTCGGATCTCCAACTGGCTTCACAAAGGATCAGTCGTGTGATGATTCCATCTGATCCCAAACTGGAGATATTCTACGGGGCCCCGACTTGAGCCCGAACTTTACTGGAACCGCAGCGTCCGCTGTGTCCCTAAATGGTTTCCTCTGAACTACAGTGATCCGCTCTGTACAATAGGCCGTCCCTATCTGTACAGCAACCTGTATGGCTTAGGGGGAGACTCCTAGGGGCCTACAGCGGTTAATAACCTGCCCCACTCCCCTAACTCTTCCCAGTCCTGACTATTAGTTAACTAGTCCCAGCGCCTGCAGCAACAAGCTGTGACCTACTGGATGCTGGCAGCCAACGTGCTACACAACACTGTGCCTGCCTGTCAGACCTCACGGCACTGACAGCCATGACCCTGACAAGACTGCACACACTAAGGGCAGCGTCCCTATCTTGGGCCGTCCCTATTCAATTACCCACTAACCTGGTGGGGAGTTGGGGCCTACCTGGGGTGTGGGTACCTATCTGGGCGCAGGAGCTGCACTCGCTCCCCGCACCCTTCCTTCCCTCACAGCTCCCTGGCTCCAACTGACTAGCGTGGGTCCAGCGCGGGAAATATATCCTTTCTGCTGCTAGGTTCTCCTCTAGCCCTATTGGCTCCCTGGCATCACGTGGTGCGCGCAGAGGCTCCTGGGACTCGTAGTCCCTACCTAGAGCCTTCCCTGGTAGGCTAGGGCTTCGCGGGCTTTCCCTCCACTGTCCTGCGCCTGCGCAAGCTATCTGGGGCTGCCTCAATCTTTCCTAGGCTGTTCCTACGCTCGCGCGACTTCCCCCTGAATCTGGGGCCCTTCCTACGCATGCGCGATCACTGCGCATGCGCGAGTCCCTCTCTAATGGCGGCGCCCTCACCGCCCGGCTCCGAGAGCGCCGGGCTCCCTGCGTCGCTCGTGCGGCCTTGGCAACCGGCCGCACGCGTCCCCGGCAACCCCCGAGCCGGGACCTGACCGCCCTCACCTCTGCGATCGCCGGGCGGAGCCGCCATTGGACTCGGCGGCACCCGCGATCGGCAGCTAGGTGAGGGGGGTGCTAACAGGCTGGGGAGACCTGGCTACATATATATATATATATATATATATACACACAGGAGATGGAGAAAGAGGAGTTACTGGGAGATGGAGAAAGAGGAGTCTCATTGTGTAAAGAATCTACAGTAAATGTGCAACTATATGTGTTTGAGAATGAGTGGTCACCGTTTTATTGTTTTGTCAGTTAGGGAATGTGTTCCTTATCCACACAGGGCTACAGAAGATAAGGTGAGGAGAGTCCTACCCAACACAAGGGATGTACGTGGCACCCACGCCAGAGGACTCCTTCAGAAGGGCCCCAGAGTGTCACAAGGTATGTGCCAAAAGACAAGCCCCAGCAGCACACTGGCAGCCAAGGTAGGGACTAAGAGGGTGCTGCACAGGCAGATAGGATGTGGCTCCTTGATTGAAGGTGCACCCCCTGCAGAGTCCTGGTGGTCTGCTGGCACGCCTCATGTCCACATGCAAGGGATTGCCAATTATCCACAAAATGTTGCGGTGACAAGCCATGTGCCTCCATAAGGATGCAGCCTGTGTCCCCAGGGAAGAAGAATGTGCAAGATATGTAAATAAAGAAATGTTTGTCTGAATAAAGTTCCTGACGCCCTTCCCTATCAACAATGCTTACACCACCAGCCTGCACGGATGCCAGCACCGTGAGAAAAGTAACCAAAGACACTGAGCACCTTTACTTAAATAAATACACTTTGGTGGGACCCGGGCAAGGAGGGGTTACAAAATAGACCCCAGTATCTGGCACTAATCCTGTTAAAAATGTACTCTTCGTTGTTTAAAATATTCTGTTGATCTGTGTGTTTCATTTTCTTCTGTCCCCTTACCTTATAGTTTCCTGTAACTCATAATGACCCATATGGACTGAGCACTCTTCTGCCACAAGTCTTCCGGTGCTGGAAAACACCTTACTTTGCCTTGAATTGGCTGTAAGGCGTCGTCCACCGCTAGGTGTCTTATTAAACAAGACTGCTTAGTAAATATGGCCCAACATCTCGAATGTACAGTACAGTATGTGACCTCGTTTTTCCAATTTGTTGATGATGAGAATTACATGATTTACTTCTGTTGCTATATGTAAATAGAACCCGAAAAATGTAAATATTAACGAGTAAAAGTAAATGTCTTAGGTAGTTTCATAACTTCACATAGTAATTTTGGATGGGTTGGTGCTAACTGTATTAGCACATAGAATCTATTAGAAATAACTCCATCCTAAAAATAGTAGGGAGGTAACAACGCATAAAAGCACACAAATGTTAATGAAAACTTCTTAGTGCAACACTCTTGGTTTTTAGGTAGCTTTCATTTTTGTTTTTAAATTTTAGAAAATATGTGCAGTAGTTGTACTGAAAAAAAAGTATTGCTAAAAAAAAAGTACTATCATCTCCATAGTTATGTGACATGTTATCCAAGCAATCATTTAATTTAGATTTTACTTTGTGTAGCTTCCATAACGTACTTTCATGGTATACATATGTTGACAATTTAAGTTTATTTCTAAAAGGGTCTATGCTGCCAATGAAAGTAAAGTTTATTTACAGACACCGACGACATTGATGTTCATGATCATCATCCAGCCGTATGAAGGGCTAAAAAATAACACTGGTCCTCCAACATGATACATAGAAAGTATCTCCAGAAGCCTGGAGTGCACTGTACACTGCTGTTTCTTTATAGAACCACCTGACACTGTGAAATGTTCTTTTCAACACTTTCTTTTTCATTCTGCATCAGTCTTTATTTCTTCCTCCTTGCTTTATCACTTCAGTGTTCCCATAAACGTAACTGCTAATTTGAGACACGTAATCCGCAAATCTCATTATTAAGAACTCCTTACCTCATGCATTCCTGATGTCTCGTGTATTTTCTTCCCTAACCCGGGTCTCTTTCGTACACCAATCATCTCCCATACTGCCCTCTACTCTCCTTCCCAACCTGCATCTCTTATCCCTTCAGCACAGTCTCCATTTCCTAGTCTGTTCCTAGTTACTGGAGAATGAAAGCTCTGTCTTCATCAATATTATGGAAACCCGAAGCGTCTTCGTCTTTAATTTCCTAGCTTCAAGCCAGCACTAAGATATGGCTTAACTCTTCTGGCAAATTCTCCACTGCATTATCTTCTGGTGGTCTCTACTTCATCCCCACTCCATGGCCTGGAAAGCAACAGTGAAGCGGTAAGTCTCCTTCTCAACCGCGTCTCTCTCAAACTACACTTTTTGAAGTACACATTATTCCCCTCTCCTAGTCCCTTTAGTCTCTTGAACCAACATAACTGCCTCAACTCTGACAACCACAAACTTATGTTAAGACATTTTAATATGCCTTTTGCCATTCTGTCTTCCAAAATTCCTCTACTGCATCCCAACTCTGCACCCCAACACTTAATTCCAGGGTGAGAAAATGCCAAAACGAGAGGAGCAGTCTGGAATCAGTGGCACATCACTCCCCCAAGGCCAACCTCTAATATAAGCTGCAGAGGTTCTCTAAAGACATGAGAGAAACATGTAGCATATCTGGGGAATGGGTATGGGAGACACAGCCATTCTTGGCCATGTCTCTTAGCGGGTAGCCATCTCCTGTCATTTTGATGAGCACACTTGTAATTCCTATATGGTACCCAGATCTTGATGCTACCTGAATGCTGCAACCAGTAATTAACTGGCAATGATGAGTCAAAGCCTTCCCATCACTTGGAACGACCCAAGAAGCCCAGCTCACTAATAGGCATGCACTGACCTTTACTACTTTTCTAGCGAGTCTATTGCTGATCAGTACAATGTGGTTAAGAGACATCTACAGACAGTCCTTGGTTATCCAACATATGTTATATTATATACATACATACACACACACACACACACACACACACACACACACACACACACACACACACACACACACACACACACACACACACACACACACACACACACACACACACACACACACACACACACACACACACACGTGTGTGTGTGTGTGTGTATATATATACACATATACACACACATATATATATATATACACATATATACATACATATATATATATATACACACATATATATATATATATATACACACATTGCACGTCCCTGAGGAAGGTCACGTTGAGTGGACCGAAACGTTGGAGGTGGTGCCATGTTACTTTGATTACAGCTTCATTGGAACTACTGGACTGTGTGCTGTCTCGTTTTTTCCGGACTCTAAATCTGGTAAAATCTACTTTTTACATGTGCATATGGGGCAAGCATCAGCATCTTACTTATGTTTACAGTGTGCCAACTGAGATGATTTTTTCACATATATATATATACATATATACATATATATATATACATATATATATGTATGTATATATATATATATATATATATATACATACATATATACACACACACACACACACATATATATATAACATAATAAATAATATATTATATAGTACAATATAATATTATATAGTACAATATAATATTATATAGTACAATATAATATTATATAGTACAATATAATATTATATAGTACAATATAATATTATATAGTACAATATAATATTATATAGTATAATATATATATATATATATATGCTCTTACGACGCTTTGCAACGTTGTTTGTGTATTTATCCAACGCTATGTAATGCATACCTATGTTCATTTTTACAACGCCAAAACGGCTTATCCAACACTCTTACGACGCTTTGCAACGTTGTGTATGTGTGTATATATATATATGTATATGTATATATATATATATAAAATACACAACGTTGCAAAGCGTCGTAAGAGTGTTGGATAAGCCGTTTTGGCGTTGTAAAAATGAACATAGGTATGCATTACATAGCGTTGGATAAGCTATTTGTTGTAAAACGAAGCATTGTAAAACGAGGACTGCCTGTATAGTGTTTCACTGACCGAAAGCTGATGTTCCCTGAGGTCTAATGTAATTGAGTGGAATCATTTAATTGTCTGTAAAAATTCAATAACCCTAATGAATAACTAGAATGCAATGACACAAAGTTGAAAACACATGCATTATAAATGGAGGGAGAAAATTAGATTTTAATAAAAACATATGTCCCAATGTCATTATAAATTCTGTATACATTAATGGGAATAACAAACTTGAATGTTACGCACTGAGGCAATCGCTGCAAAGAATAATTGAAAATAACACAGGAAAGTCAAATACACTTCAAATAATCTCTCTTGAATTCTTTTTTATAGATCATAAATTATTTGTTTAACCAAAAGGCAGAAGCACCATCATTTCCTATGGCAAGACATTGTTACATACCTGCTCCATCCCAAAAAGACTATTTTTTTAAAATCAGTTTATTACATGTGTGTTTAACATAGGTGCTAAACACAATTTTTAAATTACAAAATCTAGCAGCCTAATTTAATTATCCAGAAATGAAATAATAACAAAATAAAATATACATACAAGCTTTAGAATCCGAGCAGTAGCCCATTTGAAAAGGCAGCATTGAGCCACGAATTGAGAAGTCAATGAACAATAATTAATGTTGGCTTACACAAAATTGCCATGTTGTGCCTTTATTCTGTAAACGTTCATTATAAACATAGATCTAGCTTTCTCTAAAACAGACCCATGGACTAATGCAGATAAAAACTCATCAGTTCTGCAGAAAGTAACGTAGAATTCCAGGTCTCACGATTTAAACCTAAATCATTATAGGTGAGATGGAGTGAGCTGAAACTGGTACACGGTGCAGTTCCCGGTTTACTTTTCACTACTGTATGCTGTATGATATGGTGTCGTTTCAATCTCTTTGGTTTTTCTCTGTGCTTAAGGCTGGTTCTATAGCGCGGGCGCGCGCTACGCCATGCGCGGCATTTATAGTTGGCTGACGTTATTCCTTAAAAGCGCTCAAAACAGAAATGAACATGGCTGCATATTCCTTCCCATCTCACTTCAAAGAACCTTATCTGAGAAGCTCAGGATATGACTGTTTCTCTTTGAAGTCTGAGTGGACAATAGTTCTGTGCTGACCAGTGGGGTGTGGCAAGGTAGAATTAACAGGAGAGGTTACAATGTAAACACTCTACTGCAGGCTGCGGGCCTTCAAAATAAAGACAAAAAACATGGGTGGTTATCTGCTTTAAACGGGAATCACACTTTCAGGAGAGACTATATTGTGCATCTTTATATAACCACAGAAAGAATTTATTCTAAAAAAAAAAAAAAATACCAAAAGGCATTTGGTGTACAATTTCCTTTTTTTTTTTTAAATGTGCAAAACCGCATATAAACAACAATGAAGTCCCTTTCAAGCAGCTTAACAGGTGTATTGGGTTCTCTTGAAATAGTTTGCATGAAAAACTAGGCTAGTGCTGTAATCTATTGTAGCACAAGCAGGCCTACATTGGGAGGACACTCTGCTTTTGAAGAGGTGGTCTGAATGTGTGAGAATTGCAGCACTGGTAGTAGCAGTTTGAACGCATCCTGGATATAGGTTGTACTGTTGCATCCCTGAAAGAAAAAATATAATAATAATACTAAGAGCATGTTTTTGTATAGCGCTGCTAGTTTTACGTAGCGTTTTACAGAGACATTTAGCAGGTACATGTCCCTTCCCTGTGGAGCTTACAATCTATGTGTTTGGAGCCTGAGGCACAGGGAGATAAAGTGACTTGCCCAAGGTCACATGGAGCCGACACCGGGAATTGAAATTCAAACTCGGTGCCAGTCAGTGTCTTTACTCATGAGCCACTCATTCTCCCTATAGGAAGGTTATATTTAATTTTTCACCATACAATACATATAAATGTGACCTTGTGGATGTCAAATATTTAAGCAACAAACCATCTCATGGATACATTAAGAAAAATCACTTATTTCTGTTTTTCATATTATGAATGGAATGATTTGAAGCATTAGGAAGGTGAAGAAATCTGAAATGTTACCTCCGCTTGTATGCTGTTCACCATTGGATTCAGGACTTCGGCCTTTGTCTTGCTCTGCAAAGATTAATGAACGCATAAACATTTTTCTGTTTTATCTACCTGTCCATGTCCAAATTATAACTTCCACAGTGTCTTAGTGGTTCATAGGGAGCTACTTATCAGTCTCCTCAAAACAGGCGCATACAGTGATATGGCTAAAAAAAATATAAATAAAAAAGGGCATTTCACGTTGACAAATAGTCACTACAATGAGTTGAAAGAGGATTGAAGGGGTTAAAACCCAGCTAAATTGTACTCGTGTAAAAGCAGTGCATCAGCTATATTCAGAATTACACATGGATATCATGGAGAACTATGGGACACTGGCACAATTATCCCTTATTGTGAACAATCGGTGCAAAAGAGACAACTTGTGTGGCTATATTTTTTTGTGTTTTTAAAAAGAACTAAAAGGTAAAAAAAAAGACTTGCATATTTCCTATATGTTGTGCTTATTATATTCTTCAATTTTATGCATCCTCCAAATGCGGGGCAGCCAATCAGAATGAAGGTTACAGAGAATGTATACTTACACCAACTGAAGTGAGGGAGCCTGAAAATGTCTTCGCTAGAGTCGATACTTCCTTACACATAGCACTGGTTAGCCTTGGGAAAAACATTGACAAAATGAACATATTACATTGCATGACACAACTGATTGCAATTGTCTGAAATCTGCATTTCACCAGACGTAACAAAGTAAAAAAAATCCTATTGCTTTTAAAGGGATTTTGTTCTTTTTTGATACATTAGTGACTTTGACTTAAGACAGACCCAATAGTGTGTGCACTGTAGTTAGAACATAAAGAAATAGAGACCGGATAGAACATTTGCTTCAATGCTTTGTGTATGTGTGTCTGTATTTTAGACTTCCTGCATAAAAACATTTTCTCTGAGGCTAGTACCGACTCTGTTATATCAATGAGAGGTGCTCCTCTAAAGTAGCGTTAGGAATTATTCCAAGTCTCTAAACAATATGCATATAGTGAACAATCAATGCTGCTTTTTCCCCTTTGCTTTTCGGTGGATGACCCCTGTTCCAAAACCAGGGCTTTATGTAGACGTTATGGGTCCTGAAGCTCCTGCGGGCCTGGGTTAGAAAATAAAACGGAAATAGGGTGCATGCAGGACTCTTCGGTGGAAAGCATTGGCCCATGCACTGTGAAGCTTTGCAGGACCCTCTGGAAGTGAAGGGTTAATTAAAAAAAGCCTGCGGGTATTTATTTCAGTCGCCCAAACAGTATATGTCACTGAGCAAAGCAGCTTGTACAGGAATGTTTGTGGGGACGTTGCTTAAAGTCTGTATGATCTTCTTGGCACATGCTGCAACTTAAAAAAAAAAAAATGCTTTTGTTTCCCATGTTACGCCTGGCATGATTTATCACAATAGTAATATGTTCTCTTATATTGCACAGATAAGTGTTCACGGCGCTGTACATAGAATTTTGCAGGCACAATGAGTCCCTGCCCCATAGAGCTTACAATCTAATTTTGGCACCTGTGGCATAGGGAGATTTAGTGACTTGCCCAAGGTCACAAGGAGCAGACACTGGGAATCCTCCAGCAGGTTTCCAAACTGCTCATGTTTGGTTGTGATGAATCCGTATAGAAAGTACGGTTACTGTACATCTGTACGAGTTACACCGTCTGCATCTCCCAATTCAGAAAAAGGGGTTGGAGTCAACCAGTGTAATTTACCTAAAATCCATCTTTAATCTGTTACAGGATCTGGGAAAACTTTCACTTTGATTTATTAATTTTTAAAATGAGAAAAATCTGAACTAGATTTATCAGCATGTGAAAAAACCCATCAAAGCAGGGATTTATTGTACAACATGCCAAAGTTAGTACTTGCACCAGCACTAGATTTATCATCTCAACAAAAAGAAACTATGGTGTGTGTATGTACACACACACACACACACACACACACACAGACACACACACACACTACGTAACATACGCCGATCTAGGAGATATGGAAGGTTATTAATCATTACGCTTTGTTTTCATCCCTCCCTGTAACATCTTGCCGTCTCTTGTCCCTCTTCCCCACCTTACTCTCTCCTCCATCATGCCCTGCTCCTTTTTGCACTCTCTGCATTACTGTGTCTGCTCCTCTCCCCTCTGCACACTACACTCCCTCCTCTCCTACTTCTCATGTCTCCTCCTCTTCTTGCTGTCTCTCTGTTCTCTCCTCCTACAGACCTTAGTGTCGCTCTTCCCGATGTACACACTGCTCTCCATTCCCTCCTTGTCATCCTCCCCGCTCCATCATTCCCTGCTCCTCTTTACACTTTCTCCCGCCCTCTCTTTGCACTCCATGCCTTACTGTGTCTGCTCCTCTCTGTGCATACTACTACACACTCCCTTCTCTCCTACTCTTCTCATCTGCTCCTCTTCTCCTTGCTGTCTCCACTGCCATTAAACACGCCCCTCCCTCCGCCAATGTTTCCCTGGGTGAGGGAGAGACCACTCAGTCTATCACAGAGGGGGAGGGATGTATATCTTTATATAGCACTGACGGTGTACTCAGCGCTTTACAAAGACAATACAGTACAGGGAATTATAATAATACAATAAACGCAACCAAGTCAGACAATAGGAAATCCCTGGTCAAGAAAGCTTACAATCGAAGTGGTATGTTGGGAGACAGATGCAGCGGCCGTTATTCGAAGAAATCACGGCGCTGTTTTCGTGTGCGCTACTGTACTCCACGCGGCATTAACACTGCCAATTGCCCCAGGCACACGTGTTTATCGCGGTTGCTTTGTTTGAATTTCATGGATTGTGTGCAATTAAATGCAATGAAATGAATGAATTGCAATGTGTTCAGTACTGTGCTACTGTGTCAATTTCGGGTGTTTAAAAACCAGAACACTAAAATGCCATTTTCTGCACTCGCATGCACTCGCGTGTTAAGGCGGTACGGTTGGAAGAAATCCCGCGCCATGACATGGGTATTCCGAGGTATACACCGCGTGCAGTGTTTCAATAACGGTTGCTGCATCTGTAGGTAGAGATTATGGGTATGGGACAGTAGCCATGAGAACATGGTATTGGGACGCTTCTTTTGAGAGGGGAGTTTTAAGGTTGGATTAAACACCATTTACGATGGGTTAACACCATTAGCAGGGAAAGAGGTGGCAGGGAGACGTGGACGAGAGCAAGTGTGTATATGGCTGGGTCCAGGATTAGGAGAGATATCCCCGAGCAGGAGAGCGAGGTGAGGATAGGATTTGTGGGGTTGCTTTTTATTGAGGGGTGTAGATGTTGTTGGGAAAGAGGTTTGTAAATAGTGGTGCAGTGTCTGGGCTCAGGCTTAGGTGGAGGGCAGGAGAGAGGAAGAGATGTGATAGGAGGAGATTGGAGAAGTTTGAGAGAACAGAAAAGTTTACAAAGGAGCGAGGAAACAGCACACAGAAAAAGCAATATGGGCGGCATAATAAGATGCAGGGAGAGAGGTAGAAGGAGAGAGTTCCAAGGAATTGGAGATGAGGAGTAGGATGTGGAACAGCAGTGGGTAAATCAGGCCTGGGAGGGCAGTGTAGCCCTAAAGATTAATCAGCAGCTTCGACAGTTAGTCTTTAGATGTGAAAAAGTTGTCAGAGCATTTAGAAAGCCAGGTTCTCGCAGTTGCAGGGTTAATTCTTGTATTCTTCATCTCAAATTCAAACTCCACCGATACTTCATAAGTGATATATATTTAACATGTTACACAGCCAATGTGCCGTCTCATTGGCTGTCCCTGGGTGAGTGATAGGCCACTCAGCCTATCACAGGGGGGGAGGGGGGAGATCCTTACTGGCTGGCTGTCTGTAGGCGAGAGGCCGTACAGCCTATCACAGAGGGACGTCAGGACATCCATAGAGAAATATACAGTATATATAGATTTGTATCTAGTACTTTTTGTTTTTTTGCACTGAATCACAGTTTTGCACCAAGACCGATTAGAGGGCTGCAGACATGGCCAATAATTGTTGGCTTGTTCTGCCGGGGGTATGTAGAATGATGCAGCGGCACACAGTAGTATTAACTCTGTCTACTTTATTTACTTTAGTACATAAACATATGATGTAATGTAGCTCTGCTTCTGCATATTCTATCCCTTCCTTTCCCGTACAGTACTTCCTGTCCTCCCCTCCTTATCCCTCCCTCCTCCATGCAGGAGGGGTCAAGGGTGATGCCCCTAGCTGGTGGTGTCAGGTTGCGGAGGGGATGCCCTTTGCCTGCAGGATGCTACTGGTGACTGGGGAATATGGGCTGCTTCTTCCTATAAACACAAGGGAGACTGACTGGTGCAGATTTAAGAGGAGGTTCATTCTTGAGGACATACTTGAAAACGAGAGGTAACTCTCAATGTATTACTTCCTGGTAAAACATTTTTATAAATACATTATAAATAAATTCCTTCAAACTCCCTATCGCCAGGTGACTTCCTCTACGAAAAAGCTGCTTTCAAACAGAAAATGCCCAATGGGATCTCGTGTGCTGCAGGCTCTGCTTGCTGCAAGTCTCTGCTTGCTGCAGTCTCTCTGCTTGCTGCAGTCTCTCTGCTTGCTGCAAGTCCCTGCTTGCTGCAGTCTCTGCTTGCTGCAGTCTCTCTGCTTGCTGCAGTCTCTGCTTGCTGCAAGTCTCTGCTTGCTGCAAGTCTCTGCTTGCTGCAGTCTCTGCTTGCTGCAAGTCTCTGCTTGCTGCAGTCTCTGCTTGCTGCAGTCTCTCTGCTTGCTGCAGTCTCTGCTTGCTGCAGTCTCTGCTTGCTGCAGTCTCTCTGCTTGCTGCAGTCTCTGCTTGCTGCAAGTCTCTGCTTGCTGCAAGTCTCTGCTTGCTGCAGTCTCTGCTTGCTGCAGTCTCTGCTTGCTGCAGTCTCTCTGCTTGCTGCAAGTCCCTGCTTGCTGCAAGTCTCTGCTTGCTGCAGTCTCTGCTTGCTGCAGTCTCTCTGCTTGCTGCAAGTCTCTGCTTGCTGCAAGTCTCTGCTTGCTGCAGTCTCTGCTTGCTGCAGTCTCTCTGCTTGCTGCAAGTCCCTGCTTGCTGCAGTCTCTGCTTGCTGCAGTCTCTCTGCTTGCTGCAGTCTCTGCTTGCTGCAAGTCTCTGCTTGCTGCAAGTCTCTGCTTGCTGCAGTCTCTGCTTGCTGCAAGTCTCTGCTTGCTGCAAGTCTCTGCTTGCTGCAAGTCTCTGCTTGCTGCAGTCTCTGCTTGCTGCAGTCTCTGCTTGCTGCAGTCTCTGCTTGCTGCAAGTCTCTGCTTGCTGCAAGTCTCTGCTTGCTGCAAGTCTCTGCTTGCTGCAGTCTCTGCTTGCTGCAGTCTCTGCTTGCTGCAGTCTCTGCTTGCTGCAGTCTCTGCTTGCTGCAGTCTCTGCTTGCTGCAGTCTCTGCTTGCTGACACAAGTGAACCAGCGAAGGTCCATATTCATCATAAACTAACACAGCTGAGTCTAGAAACCACTATTGAATCCTATCATTAGTTTTAGGTAAATGGACTTGCTGAAAAGCTCAACAAAAACACCCATTATTTTGTAAGATTTCCAATTACATTTACATATGGATTAATAAAAAAAAAATGTCAGTGGAAAGCAAATGCATACGTACTTGGTTAAAACCACAGCTTGGTCTTTTACCGGCTTTTCTACGTCTTGTCCGTGGAGTATTAACTCTGCTACTTTGTGGAGCTGCTCGATGCAGCGAGCTGTGATTTCTGCAAGGCTTTCCATCGAACGCATATACATGTCCTGAAAGACAGGGAACACAATAATATTGTGTGCCTGTGTACGCACGTGGAGGTAAAGGCCGCGCTCATTATTTATAAACATGTAACCAGACTAATTTGCCCAGGCATTCTGCTGCAACATTACCATTGAATCCTATGGAAACATCTGGCCACATCTATATGTATATACACATGTAATGTACTGAATAGAGAGCACACACGATACGGAAGTCTTGCCACGGGTGTTACTGAATCAAGTATCCAAGCGGAACTTCTATACTGTATAAAAAATACCCAGGTACTCCAGTGGTAAAAAAAATACAATTAATTGAACAGAGTCGACATTTCGGTCAAACCTCAGACATTTGTCGACTCTGTTCAAATATATATATTTTTCACCAAGACCACTAGAGTGCCTGGATATATTTTCCTACTATATACACATACACACAGAGACATTTTTCCCCCTGAATGAATGGCCATCCTGACTCATAGATTTGTATCCTTTATTAAAATGAATTCTACCATAGATCTCCAAAGCTGGGGCTACTTAAGACAGAAGAAGAGATCTGCCTTCGGCTTTACTACTTCCAGCTCGAACTGGGAACCAAATGGGCTATTCTCAACAAACAAACATCGAGAAAATATCTTCAGTTTTCTGAAGGAGACCAATTTGGGTCTCAAGTTGGTCTACTTTTATAATAAAGGGGGGAAAACGAACATAGGGTAGAAATTATATTTGAATGAACCTGGGAGTGTTAATGATGTGTGAATAAATGAAGTACTTAAAGAATAAATCTGATGTCATTTAGTAAATATGGGATTTTATGTTTACCTCCATTGTTATGCTTTTCTTATCAGCTTTTATTTGTTCATCTTTAGTCTCTTTCACCTCCTCCTTTTCAACATCCTTCACCTCTTCTGCATTCAAGTCAATTTTTGGTGGCTGCTCTTCTGAATAAGGGATTGTGGAGCACAGTTCCAGAGACACCCAGTCATGAGCTTTTTTTCTAGCCTGAGTAAAACAAAAATAATTATATATGTAGCCCGGTGCCTCTGGGTATATATTCCCGGCCCTAACATTATAAGTCCTGGTAAGGAGCAGGCAGTGTGAGGGTTAAATTCCTCTCACATGGGCCAACATACAGGTCTCCCCACTGGGATGATAATTTGTTGCGGTTTCCTGGTGCGAGTCTGGAAACCATGTGCCAGGGGGGGTGGGCACACTTCAGTAGTGCTGCCCAGTTACCGGATCTTAGGAGTGGGACCCTCCCCTGGTATAAAAGATGGCTCCCTATCAAATGTAGGCTGTTCTAGTGTTCCATCGTAGCCTGCTCCTTAGGGAGTAGGTATGGTTATACCTCACCCATCAGGAGGTGAGGGGGTAAAGACTAGCCCAGGGGCCTCGAGCTCCTGGGAGGCCTAGTCCAGGGAAATGGTCCTGCGAGCAGAGCTCTGACCATGAAAGAGATGCAAGCTGCGAGGGCTATGTTCTTTGAAGATCTTCTGCACCTCTCTTGCATGAGAAAGCTGATGTATGAACTGGTCCATCAATAAAAGAAGTTGTACTGTTCCTAGCTTGGGACTACAGTTACTCTGTGTTTCCTTGGGGGAATAATCCCTGCCCCTGGCAGAGCCCAGCAGGATGGAGGTGCTGCACCATCCTGAAAACCTGTCCTGTGGTCACACTCCCCATTCCAACGCGGAGACTCGGTCCTTCTGAGAGCCAGCAGGTGAGCACCACAGCACCATAACATCACAGTAACCTACAGATCTCCCTAAGCATAATTAAGGAGACAGTACAACAATGCTAATTTTTCCCATTTCATAGCTTTGTTATGGCGCCGTTAGAATTATTTTAGGCAAATATTTCACCAAAAGCAGAAACTAATAGAGAAGTTTGTGCTTGAATGTGTGAATGGGATGGAGAAGAAAAAGGAAATGCAATTAAAAAAATATTGACTTTTTTCACCAAGTTAATGACTTTGAATCTGACCTATGGCCTGAAGCAGAAGCCACCGACCTTTAACCTGGAAACCCCCTGGTACATGAAATATCAGGCCTTTTCTTTATACAGCTCAACCCCGTTATAGTGCGATCTGCTATAACGCGGTTTGAGAATGGACCCCGAATTAAAAAAAAAAAAAAAAAAAAAATTACATTTTTTTTACACTGCAGACTGCAGACTGCAGACTGCAGACTGCAGACTGCAGACACTACCAGCACACACTGCACACTGCCAGCACTCACTGCACACTGCACTCACTACCAGCACTCACTGCACACTGCCAGCACTCACTGCACACTGCCAGCACTCACTGCACACTGCACTCACTACCAGCACTCACTGCACAGCCCACTACACACACTACCAGTACTCACTGCACACTGCACAGCCCACTACACACACTACCAGCACCCACTGCACACTGCACAGCCCACTACACACACTACCAGCACTTACTGCACACTGCACAGCCCACTACACACACTACCAGCACTCAGTGCACACTGCACAGCCCACTACACACACTACCAGCACTCACTGCACACTGCACAGCCCACCACACACTACCAGCACACTGCACACACTACAAAGCGCACAGCACACTCTCACAGCACACTGCACTCACAGCACACCGCACTCACACCACACTCACACCCCCCCTCCCTACCTTTGGTGTCGGCTGCTGAGCTCGGAGCGGAGCTGGCATCGGGAGGAGGAGGAGCGGGGGGTGTCGGTAGGAAGGGGGGTGGTGGTGTGGATGCCGGTAGGGGGGGTGAGTGAGGAGCAGGCTGGGACTCGGAGGGCCGCGTAGGAGTGGTGTGTCAGAGACACACAGACTGAGGGCGGGAGCGGAGGGTCTCTGGATGCCGGGCGACGGGCCGGTAGGTGTGGGGGCCTCGGGGGGGAAGGCGGTGGATGCCGGTGGAGGGATGCCGGTGGTGAGGGGGGGGGGGAGGTAAGGAGCAGGCTGCGGCTGGACTCGGAAGGGCCGCTGTTGGCGGGCCTGGTGGCTGCTGGGGGACGTGTAGGGCTTCCGGCTCCCTCCACCCGATCGGACGCGCGGCGGCCATTTTAAAAAAAAAACTAGCGCGACCCCGGATCTAGCGCGGTCGGATTGGGTGGCCCCCGAGGACCACGCTATAACGGGGTTGAGCTGTAGTAAGATTTAAAAAAGCAATACGGTCACCAGGGACACCAATAGAAAGTTGCAACGTCCACTCCTGTTGCTGCAGTTGTGTATTGGTTCTCTTTCAATGTCATTGGGAGCTTAATGCTCTCTCTCTCTTTCCATTTCATTGTGTATTGGCTGCCAGAGTGAGTAACCCCGACGGCCATGTGTATCCACCTATTAGGTATTTCTATCCGTGAATACAATCACTAATATCTCAGGAACCTGGGGAGGTTGGAAGATTGAGGGGACACTCTGTGATTCTCCTTGGCACGGTAACATTAAAAAAATGATGTAAAAAATGTCAAATTAAATAAAAAGCACAGATTGTCGCTTTAAAATAATCCAAAAAAATAAATAAAATAGGAACCTTATTGAGCTTGTCAGGTGTGGCAGCAACATGTAATTCAAAGAGCAGCTCAGTAAGCATGCTG
The DNA here is from genome assembly GCF_040206685.1 of Ascaphus truei. Lineage (NCBI taxonomy): Eukaryota > Metazoa > Chordata > Amphibia > Anura > Ascaphidae > Ascaphus > Ascaphus truei. Next base: position 477,362,393 of record NC_134483.1, read on the forward strand.
ACAAACTCTTCCGTCTCGTCTTCTGCGAGGAGAAACACAGGGTTTTATGTTACGATTTCAAAATGACGAAGAATTTACAGAAGACATGACAAACAGCGCCGTGCTACTACCGATTCGGGTTGTTTCCAAACATGTCCTCGGCGACCACTGGCTACACCAGGTTTTAACAGCAAGCAGTGCACCTAATTGACAGGAGAAGGCCACCCGTGTGCCAGCAATAACAGCTCTACAACTTCCCGTCTCCTTCCCAAGTGAGAGCAGTGACATCATGAGGCTACAATCAGAACTTCAACTCACGGTCTCTGCCCTGTTCTGTCCCAGGAAGCAGAGACTGGTAACAGGATTTCTACTATTTAGAAAGGGTCAAGAACGTTTGGGGAAGGGAGGGTGGGGGGGGGGGGGGGGTGGGGTGTCTGCTGTCATGTTGAAGGGACGCCCATTAAATAAGATAAGAAAACATTATGGGATTAACAGTTAAAGTGGCAGCATATAGCAGCTGTTATTGTTTAGTCTACCAATAATGTTGTTATTGGTTTGGAATCTGAGCAGGCCACTCCAGCAGCTAAGGGGTTAATTCTATCTAGCCTCTTGGTATCATTTTATAAAGTTTACAATGAAACTAGTTATTTTCAACAAAAACAAAACAAACAAGACAACCTAATGCTACATCCAATATGGCAAATGATATATAGTTTACCAATTTACATTTACAAACGCACGCAACCCCTGCAAGCTCAGATTTCAATTGGGAAACCATTGTTTGCAGGTTTGTGACCCCTCCTCCCTGGTTTTAAGCTCGTTTAGCCAATTTTAAATAGCAGGTCTTGTGATGCTCCTGTGAATGAGAGTCTATTAAGCCTTCTTGTTCCGTCAGAGATGTAAAGAAAACGTTTGCAGGTAGTGTTAGGACTTGCTAAGGAGGGGACACCTTGGCGTGGTTGTCAAGCTTAAAATGCTTTGGCTAAAGAACTAAATGACCCTCACTTATGACAAGAGAAACAGATGAGTATTCAACTATATAATTTGTCATATTGTCTGCAGCACTGGGTTTTTTGTTGTATACATGAGGTCACAATCTGAGTAGCACTCTTTTTGACACATATATTGTGTGGTGGGTTTGGGTTCTGAGCTTACAGAGCTGTGTGTGTTACTTATTTTAAACATTATCGATATTACAACAGAGCTGGTGTGTGTGTGTGTGTGTATACACACACACACACACACACACACACACACACACACACACACACAGTAATATATATATATATATATATATATATATATATATATAATATACAGCTCAACCCCGTTATAACCCGATCCGTTACAACGCGAATCCGCTTATTACGCGATACAAGCGCGGCTTCCAATATTCTTATTTATGATTACTTTACAACACGATTATTGGTATCTTAAATACTTTATTGTGCAATGCATACAATTGTACATTATTTCTAATGCGATCCACTTATAGCGCAATGTGATTCTTTGGACCCCAAGCACAGCGTTATAAGGGGATTGAGATATATATATATATATACATATATACATATATATTGCAACTGTAAATATTCCTGTATATTCATTTGCATGTCTTAGACAGGTCTGCAACCCTGTCTTTCACCATTATCGCCCAGCACACAGCACTTCCACTGCAGCAAGGGATTCTGGGAAATGACATGCAAATGAGCACACAGTGCCACCTTTTATCTCAAGCTCCCATAAGAGGTGGCACTGTGTGCTCATTTGCATGTCATTTCCCAGAATCCCTTGCTGCAGTGGAAGTGCTGTGTGCTGGGCGATAATGGTGAAAGACAGGGTTGCAGACCTGTCTAAGACATGCAAATGAATATACAGGAATATTTACAGTTGCTATATGCTATACTGTGGAGAGTTTTTGTCACTTTTTTTACCCACCATAACCTTAATAAATGTGGTGATTATATATATATATATATATATATATTTTTATTTTTTGAGGCCTAAAGTCTAATAAAGAGATCTGTCTCAATTACTGAGAAATACACTACTAGATTTAACCTTACCTTTTTCATCCTGCTCTACTTCATTATCAAAATCTTTCTGGAGGAAGATTTCTTTGATTGCAATAAGATCCGCTTTTAAACAGTCCAACTCTTTATCTTCCAGTGTTGCTAAAAATGACTGAACCTAAAGAAATGTAATTTACATAGTTAATAATGTAAGACATTGGCGATAGGATTTTTTTGTTTTATTCTATGCACAGCACAGGCCACACTTTGGAAATTTAAAATGATCTCAACTATACAACCCAATTAAAAGAGGCATTAGGTACTTTGTGTTAACACTGCTCAGTAAATGTGGCACTTATTCTGCTCTTTCCTGAACTTAATAGGGTAAAAAGAACTTGTGGAGAAAGCAACTACTGAGATTTGGCTGACTGCTTCTCCCGTGTTTGTGAATATAGCAAACTTTGGACCTTCGCTGCGAGCAAAAAAAGTGGCGAACTGGTAAGAATTTGCAAAAAAGTAGCTGAAAGCAACTTTCCCATAACCATATGCCCGTTGGGCAAACTTGGTGATTTTCCTCGCAAACTACCATGCTTCCGTATACTAGCACAAGACGTGAAAGCGGAACAAATGTTTATAAATCCCAAATCTGAAAAACAAAAAGTACAATTTCTTTTGCCGAACACAGATCTCTAGGCAGGGCAACACACCCGCTCATTAATGCGGGGCCTTGGGTTACATTGGTGTCCTGGGCGCCATACAAGCTGGTGACTGGCCTGTCTGTAGGACTACAAAATGTACTGTAAAATACCTTGGTTTCACTTTCATTGGAAAGTATTTCAAGAGCCTCCAGATGTGACAGTCCCTGGTACTCATCAAAGAGCAATCCATAGTGTGCGGTCCTCTCCTCTGTGACCTGCTGAGCCAACCTCTCCTTTTCTCTATCTTTAGCTTCCCTCAGCATCTGCAAAAGATACGCTCTGTACTACTTTTCATAGCCAACGAGTTGGTCTTGCAAAACAATATCCAACTAAAATAGGATTGCCAGACATCCCGTATATACTGGAGTGTCCCTTATTTGAATGAATTGGTAATGACAGTAGGAGAAGGGTGGCAGTGGTGTGGCTGCGGAGGACGACCATGGCGGTGGCAGCAGAGGGCAGTGGTGGAGCCTGCCCCAGCAGTATTTCCCGGACATTTGTAATTGACTTCTGGGGCGGGCACCACCACTGCCCTCTGCTGCCGTTGCTGCCATAGTCCTCCGCCTCGCTGCCATCCTTCTCTTCCTATCGCTGAACCTTCGTCCCGGAATTGTCTGCCGCCAGAACGGGCTCCACTCTACAGGCAAGTTCTGCACAGTGCACTTTCAGCAGGGAGGGAGGGCCTGAGAGGTATAGGAGGAGGGGGGGCTGAGAGGTGAATGGGGGTGGAGGGGCTGCGAGGAGGAAGGTGGTGGCTGTGAGGAGGAGGAGGACGAGAGGGGCTGTGAGGAGGAGAAAGAGAGGGGCTGTGAGGAGGGCTGTGTGTTTGTCAAGAAAACATATAGGAAATGTCTGGATTTTGGCATCCGGTATTTAAAAAAAAAAAAAAAACATTAAATATGGCAACCCTAGTAACAAATGATTTTTCTGTCTTTGCAGCATGAAAAACGAACTTGCTCACCGTGTCACCTTTTACTGGGCGTACTCGAAACGTAGAAGAGGAGACTTGTTATGTCTCAAAAACTCACTGATAGCAACAGTTATGCAGAACTGCTTGCAAATGAAAATCCACCTCTTCATAGAAGTATTTTAATAGTATTGGATACAACCACTCCAGCCAAACTTTGCCAGGCACAAATATTTCTTCTGCTTTGCATGGAGATTCATAATGCACCTCCGCCTGCACCAAATACGTGTGTATGTTTCCCACAGCTTCCAATAGATTGTATGGTGTATGGGACAGAGGATTGATACTTGTATTTACTATGATGCCTGGCCTTTTAACTAAAATACTGCTGCGTACATAGTTGGATCCATATTTAAAAATATACAGGCATACCCCGCATTAACGTACGCAATGGGACCGGAGCATGTATGTAAAGCGAAAATGTACTTAAAGTGAAGCACTACCTTTTTTCCACTTATCGATGCCTGTACTGTACTGCAAACGTCATATACGTGCATAATTGATATAAATAAGGCATTTGTAACAGGCTCTATAGTCTCCCCGCTTGCTCACAGCTTCGGTACAGGTAGGGAGCCGGTATTGCTGTTCAGGACGTGCTGACAGGCGCATGCGTGAGCTGCCGTTTTCCTATTGGGCGACATGTACTTACTCGCGAGTGTACTTAAAGTGAGTGTCCTTAAAGCGGGGTATGCCTGTATATATTTATTGGTAGGTAGGAAAAAAATTATATTGTGGGAGATATGCCAATAGTTTCAATCAAATGTTAACTATATGTATGCCTAAGAAATGGGTGTTTAAACATGGATGTAACTGTGTTTGTAACCATGTATTTGTCATCATAACGCTGTGCCCAGGACATATGTGAAAACGAGAGGAAACTCTCAACGTATTACTTCCTGGTAAAACGTTTTTTATAAATAAATAACTAGGGGCGTAGTTGGGTGAAAGTTTCAGTGAGGGAGCCAGGGATACTGAATCTGTACACATTTGAGAATGAAAATGTCTCATCGATGACTTTATAATATTTTAACTCGTCGGTGCAAACACAGCCATAAAATAATACAAAAAAGTTATGCACAATTAATAGAGTACTGTAATAGGTATTTCGTCCGAAATCAAAATTGGATGTACTATAAATGTATGTAAAAAAAAAAGTCAGACGTGCACGTGAAGGAAAATTCTGCACCATGATTAGTGTATAGGATGAAATATCCTCACCCCTGCCCCTCTCAACGGCACCCTGCATTTTACACTCTTCTAAATTGTAGACTTTTATTTAAGAATGTATTATTTAACAGTTTTATTTTTTAATTAGCTTGTGCCAGATCAAGTTTCACTGTCAAATGCATGAGAAAAACATTTACATAAATAAAATAGCATTTAAACATCGGGTTGCACTCTTACTGCCTGTCCTGTGCGAGATTATAAATAATGTATGTATTTTCCACAATGTCTTCTTATCCATATTTAATTTTTCTTTATGCCTTGCTTAATAATAGTTCCTACCTGTGATAAGGAAACCGTCCGCTGCATTAGTATTTTAGTTCTTTTAAATCCAGGGTCACTTTCTGCCAGCACGTTCATGGTCTTCTTACCAATAAACTCCAATGCACCTAGACCACCAGTCAGAACAGTTTTACCCTATACATAGACAATGAACTGCAATCAGTGGTCCACACTGTACGTTGGAATGTTATCGTGTAAAACAGAATACATTTCATATTGGTAAGTGAATATATAAAAGGCCATTAATGAAATAAACTACCAATTCTCTTTTGATCTGGTTTGAAGCTATGTATAAATGATTAACAAGTAGTAAAGAATGGAGCATAGGAATAAAAAACAGAGAACAGTGTTAATATTCCAAAGTACATGTACTTATTTTTCCTACAACAATGGGGAAAGGGGAAGGGGTAGAAACCCTCGCATCAGCCTATAATAAAGTAAAATCGACAACGGTGCAATAAGGGGAGAGAACAGAATTGTAACTAAAAAACAAAAGACACCCTGTGTGCAGCACTCATTGTATGCAAAAATGAAATGGTGATAAATTTAAAATTAAAATACTTTAATTATATTTTGTTAAAATAAGTGTCAAAATCGTTGAAATAAATGGACAACTGACTGTGGTAACACAACACAAAAAACAGACAAAAATATACAATACTACAACTGAGATCCAGGGGGGGAGGTGGAATTCCCACCTAATTGCTAATTAGCAGAGATGAACAATCAAAGACAAAATAGTCAACCCCTAGTTCAGCAATGACAAGGTTAAAAAGCCTGTAAGATAGATACAGGTGACGGTGGACTAACCATGCAAAAGTATATGGCAATATGCAATACAAAATGGGTAACAATAGAGTGAAAACTCACTAATAGTTGTTGGATAGCCTACAGTGTTGAGAAGACTATGGTTGTGAGGGGTCCCTAAATAAAGGGTTTCAGCAAGCCTAGCTATGGATAGATATGGTTGATAGGCAATGTGTTCATAAATAGTGTGCACGAGAGCTCACAAAGTGTGGTGCTTAGCTCTGGGGCACGGATCTAGTCCGTATCCAGTTATAGCCCCCTAGTTCAAATGTGCCACTTTAACTCGCTTGCTGTTACCTCACAATATACAGTAACCCGTCAGTAGCTGTCATTAGCTAAGTGCACAAGAGCTTACAAATATAGTATTCAGCTCTGGGGCACGGATCTAGTCCGTATCAAGTTATGGCCCCCTAGTTCAAATGTGCCACTGTAGCAAATAAAATGACAGACTGTGATTTCATAGTCAGCAAACACATACAAATGAGCCGAGGGGAGAAGGGATACATGCAATGATACAATTATCAACAGCAGTTACACCTGCGCGCTCAGGGTAAGGTAAATAAATAAATACCGCACCTCTCTCGGTTTAACTGGGCCCTCGCGCGCATACCGGCACTTGAAAGTGCCTCTCACCCTCTGCCCGGCATGGAGACGTCAGCACGTGATGACGTCTCCATGCCGGGCAGAGGGTGAGAGGCACTTTCAAGTGCCGGTATGCGCGCGAGGGCCCAGTTAAACCGAGAGAGGTGCGGTATTTATTTATTTACCTTACCCTGAGCGCGCAGGTGTAACTGCTGTTGATAATTGTATCATTGCATGTATCCCTTCTCCCCTCGGCTCATTTGTATGTGTTTGCTCACTATGAAATCACAGTCTGTCATTTTATTTGCTACAGTGGCACATTTGAACTAGGGGGCCATAACTTGATACGGACTAGATCCGTGCCCCAGAGCTGAATACTATATTTTGTAAGCTCTTGTGCACTTAGCTAATGACAGCTACTGACGGGTTACTGTATATTGTGAGGTAACAGCAAGCGTGTTAAAGTGGCACATTTGAACTAGGGGGCTATAACTGGATACGGACTAGATCCGTGCCCCAGAGCTAAGCACCACACTTTGTGAGCTCTCGTGCACACTATTTGTGAACACATTGCCTATCAACCATATCTATCCATAGCTAGGCTTGCTGAAACCCTTTATTTAGGGACCCCTCACAACCATAGTCTTCTCAACACTGTAGGCTATCCAACTACTATTAGTGAGTTTTCACTCTATTGTTACCCATTTTGTATTGCATATTGCCATATACTTTTGCATGGTTAGTCCACCGTCACCTGTATCTATCTTACAGGCTTTTTAACCTTGTCATTGCTGAACTAGGGGGTTGACTATTTTGTCTTTGATTGTTCATCTCTGCTAATTAGCAATTAGGTGGGAATTCCACCTCCCCCCCTGGATCTCAGTTGTAGTATTGTATATTTTTGTCTGTTTTTTGTGTTGTGTTACCACAGTCAGTTGTCCATTTATTTCAACGATTTTGACACTTATTTTAACAAAATATAATTAAAGTATTTTAATTTTAAATTTATCACCATTTCATTTTTGAATACAACGAGTGCTGCCCACAGGGAAACTTATTTTTCCTATCCTGTTTGAATGAAAGGGTCAAGTTTCCTTGCACATACTTGGAAGAATCTAATTTTGCGGGCCAGGCGGACATGTGTCTGATACATACAGAATCCTCCAGATCTCACGTTGCATAAAGCCATCCGTCTAAAGGATCTAAACAAAAGTGCAAGAAACTGGATCAAGAATGTACTATGCTAATATTGAACCAACTGTGCAACTACTGAACTGATTAACCGTAGTATGTGGTTCGACATGGCGTAATGGTACATGAAATACAATTTAAGCAGTTGCCTAATTCTTGCTAAATTAATTTTTGCGAGCTATTTCACTTTATTATAAAGGAAAAAAGAAACATCCTCCGGCGCGCAGGCTCAGCCCATCGGAAGTGGATATGTGAAAGACAAGAGAAAAACAATGTGAGAGTATTTGCACACAATTGGGAATCCCAATTATCCACTTTGGTGAACAGATCCCCAACATTGTGCGTTTAATAGATAATTTGAGCCATGTTGTAGCATCATGGGGTGCCTTCCTTCTTGTCCCATACTCCAATCGTGTGGATTAAAATAGGAAAATTTACCACACGTAAGGGGAGATATTATATATACATTTCCAGAAAAGTTCAGGTGAAATCCCACTTAATGGTAACCGCTAAATAGCATAGGGGCGTTCTCCTGTGCTTCATGCAGGGGTGCGCAAAGTTTTGTGTGCAAATACTCTCACTTTGTCTTTCACATATCCACTTCCGATGGGCTGAGTCAATGCCCTGGATGCCGTTACTTTTTTCCTTCGTTTCTATTGGGGGGATGTGGAACTCCCTCATATTGGACTCTAGCAGCGAGACTTAAGTATAAATCTGGACTTTTATCTTTATACGGCACTGTCTACCACTTAATCACACTGTTTTGATTATTCTTCACATGTGTAACTGTTTACACTTTAATATTGGCATTATTTGCACTATTTTCCTGAGTTGTATTAGCTAGTGTTTGGCGCTACATTCCCTTCTTCTTTTCACTTTATTATAAGCAGCTGCCTTAGAGGGTAAAATAAACATGAATTCCTGTGACCATATTAACTAAGCTATGCAAACAGTTTGGTTTGATTTGTGTTACAACGATTTAGAATGGCCATCACGTGTTCGATACTATACCTCTATATTTAGTTGTTATAATGGGTATCTACATTAAGATGCTACTTCCTGCATCTCGAAACTTCAGCCATGTCAGATGTTAGGAGCTCTAGTCTGTAAATTCAGTGATTGATTTGGCAGAAATGTCAGTGAAGACATTTACATTTGACACAAATAAATATTATTTATAATGTCCTCTGAAAAGCATGTTTGCAATATTCTAAACAGGTAGAAAGTACTTTTGTCTTTTGTTTGCTGCAGTTGACAACATATCTGAAACATTATGATTTTTTGTTGTATTTTGTGCTGGATTTAATCACTTCCTTAACATATTAAAGCTGCAGTTCAGTCTTTTTTTTTTTTTTTTTTTACATTTATTTTTTTACTTCAATAGTTTCATGTGTGCAATCTCTAATTACCTAAAGAACTGTATAGCTGCAGCTCAATTCGTTTTCCATGTATTGATAGGTCGAAATTTGGTGACATATTAAAAGCTGGCATTTGTTTATAATCTGCTTGACTGGCAGTGGAAGCTCATGAATATTCACGAGCATTCCTGCATTGACAAGTGCTAGAGGGGGGGCAGGGCTGACAAAGGGGTGTGCCAGGGCTTGTGACAGGACATGAAGGGGCAGTGCCTTAGCAAATGGCTGTTAAAATAGAATACAAGAAAATTGGTCTTTCAAAGTTGTTTTTTTAAAAACAGAAAATGCTAAAAGTATTTTTTCTTACTACAGAACTGATTTATTAAAAAAAACAAACATGCAGGATATTGACTGAACTGCAGCTTTAAGTCATAACAGCAATGGCTATGTGTAAGCCCATGTAATGGATGGAGGTGGAATTGGGACGTTTTCGTCATTTGGCTTTGTTTTCAGCTTGTTCATCATTACGATTAAATGATCGCATGTTGGTCTATGTTGCACCTTGTGTTTGCTTCATGTTTTCTACTTTAGCAACTCTATCATGAGCACAGTTGAATGTCTCCTCTTTTTTAAATTCATTCAATGAAATATTCATTGTAATATCTATTCATACACAGATTTGGAGTGCACTAAATATGATCTCCTTTTCTGTGGGGTCTTTACATAGTTTATTCTTTTGTTGTGTTCTGGTTTTCTGTGTTTTTTTTAATATAAACTCAATGTTCATTTTTAAAATGTATTTTACAGTGTTTTCATTGTATTTTTTGACAATTGACACACATTTCAATGTAGCGCTTATAGGAGCACTTTGTTTAGTTTCTACACTCCCCATGTGTTGCCTTTGTCTCCCACTTGAAGCTGGGCTGCGACACGAGGTGGAACTCCATAGGAAATTATGCTTATCCGTTTTAACCGGAAGTCCAAGATGATCAGTCAGTGATATTTTTTCTGCGTTTTCAGTTCAAACCTAAATTTGGAATCCAAACTTATAATTGTAACGGCACCTTCTCTCTGTCGTTACTTCCTATGTACAGAAGATATGTCCACTTGTGAAATGGAATGCAATGTACAATTCATTTGGGAGAGGTTCCATGTGACATGAATGTGGAACCTCTGTGATCTATTCCAGCATTGTGGATAGGGCAGGCTGAATTACTTACGGTGTTCTGTACAACGTTGGTTATAGTTGACAACACACTGCGAGAGCCTGAAGAAGACGCTGATGGCTGTTCCGTAGTGCAATCCTCTTGCTCTGAAGTTCCTTCTACTTTTTCAACAGAGGAACAGTTACTATAACCTTATGTATCACCTTGGGGTTTGTTTTTATTTTAATGATAATAGTTAAACAACAAATCATAAAATACTTGTCCCTGCAGGAGTACCAGGGAAAAGAAAAAGTGGGGTAAAACCAAATCCCCTAAGCACAACCCCACAGTACAGCTACTGTACACACATACTAGTAGAATGCACACATGGGACATTCAAGATGAACCCAAACTAAAAGGTCTTATCGATTAAAAACCGGCTACCATGATATATAGAAAAAGTATCAAAGAATATATTTCATATGAATGTTAACAAAAAGCAATCAAAATAGTAAACATAACAAAATACAGTAAATATGACAAAGGGCTACAGTATGTAATCTAAAACATGTCAACCACAAAAAGTTGGGTATTAGTTGTCATGTTACTGTAAGTATATTTTTGTTTAGTTTTTTTTTTTTTTTAAATATTACTTTTTATGTATTTAATGTTTACTATTTAACTATTTTTTTCTTACAACTTGTATTCAATATATTTGTTTACACTTCTGCTGTTTTTACATTCTGCTATTAATTTTAATGATAGTCATTGCAAAACCAGGAGGTCCCATCTCATGAGATTGGTTTGAAGTAGAACAGCCAGTACTTGTTGATGTGTACGCTATTGTTTGGTGACTACTGCGAGTAACATTGTCTATTGTTACCGCTTTCACCTCAGCCAGTCTCCTGCTGGGAACATCGCAACACGTTTTCCATTTTTGTGATAGTTTGTTGCTATAGATCTTGCACTGCTGGGGAGGTGCGCTATAATCTGCTATAGCAACCAACGGGTGCTCACTATATTAAAACTCAAAAAATGGCATTAAGAGTTTTTTTTTTAAGCAGTAAGTATCATATAATATTACTGAACTGATTTATAAAATAAAAAAAATGCACAGGATTTTGCATTAAATTCTGCTTTGATTGTTGGGACGGCAGAGCAGTTTTGAATCAAATGTTTCTCAAATTCAGCTTGTGCAAAAGTTTAATTTGTGCATCGTTATTTGCCTGGCATTACCAACATGTAAAAATCCCCACAGAACATACTTCATTTATAGCACCAAGGGTCTTATACACTAAAGCAGAGGTGCGCAAACTGGGGGGCGGTGCTTACAGAGGCCCCGCGCTCTTCCCCAAAGCATTTAAATGAAATACCGGAGAATCGCGCAAGCCATCTGTAACTCCCTTACCTGATTTGCGGCGGCTTCTAGCAAAGCGTCGCAATGGCAACATGACGTCAGAAACGCCAGTGACAAGGTATGGGGGGGGGGGCACAAGAAGGGGGGCTGGGGAGCACAGACTAAAAAGTTTGCGCACCCCTGCAAGTACACCCTGAAGTACAATAGTAATTAGAGACTGTTCATTGCTATTTCTTTGAATGCCAAAGATGAAAAAGATCAAACAGCCCTCCAGTGGGATTAGAAAGGGACAAATGTATTATATAGCAAAAAAAGCTGTGTGTGCTGTGCACGCGCATAGTAAGTGAAACTTCTTTGACTTTTGTCACAGAAATTGTATTTGTGTTGGTGATGTTTTAATTAAAAATCAAAATACAAGTTCATTGACAAAACGCAAATAAATTTGACAGAATGCGCGTGCTCGGCACACATCCCCTGTATTAGCTATTTGCACTGATTGTTCGCGTGTGACCGAGTGTGCGCGCGTGTGACCGAGAGTGCGCGCGTGTGAACGAGTGCGTGCGTGTGACCGAGTGTGCGCGCGTGTGACCAAGTGTGCGCGCGTGTGACCGAGTGTGCACGCGTGTGACCGAGTGTGCGCGCGTGTGACCGAGTGTGCGCACGTGTGACCGAGTGTGCGCACGTGTGACCGAGTGTGCGCGCGTGTGACCGAGTGTGTGCGCGTGTGACCGAGTGTGCGCGCGTGTGACCGAGCGTGCGACTGTGACTGAGTGTGACCTTACATATCCCCTTGCACATCACCCCTCCTGCACATCACCCCTCCTGCACATCACCCCTCCTCCACATCACCCCTCCTGCACATCACCCCTCCTGCACATCACCCCTCCTCCACATCACCCCTCCTGCACATCACCCCTCCTGCACATCACCCCTCCTGCACATCACCCCTCCTGCACATCACCCTCCTTCACCTTATATATCCCCTTGCACATCACACATCCCCCCTGCACATCACACATCCCCCCTGCACATCACACATCCCCCCCTGCACATCACACATCCCACCCTGCACATCACACATCCCCCCCTGCACATCACATATCCCCCCCTGCACATCACATATCCCCCCCCTGCACCTTACATCACCCCCCCTGCACCTTACATCCCCCCCCTGCACCACCTCACCTCACATCACCTCCCCTCACCCCTGCACATCAGATCACGGCGGCAGAGCAGAACGCCGGCCTCCGCCTGCTCTGCTCCGTGAGGCTAATCAGGCCCCGCTCCCTCAGTCAGCGGGAGGGCGTGGCTTGAGCGAAGGCACCCGGGACACGCTACTCTTCCCCTTCCTCCCCCCCTCCCCTCGGCTCGGGCTGCGGGAGGGAGCTGCTGCGGTCTGCCATAAGGTAAGCAGCTCCCTCCCCCTTCACCCACAAATGCCCTCACACTCAGGAAGCGCCGGGCTCTCTCTTCCAATCTCCGGCCTCCAGCGCTGCCCGCCCGATCCGCACACACCGCTCTGCTTCCTCCCGGTTACCCTCCATGATCCCTGGGCTCCTCCTCTGACCCCGGCGGCGCTCAGTCAGCGGGACGCAGGAAAGCGGAGGTAGGGAGGAGAGAGGCTGCGCGGCATGGCAGCGGCCGTTAGGAGCGGCGGCTATCGCCGCCGCATATGTCACGGTGTGTGGGGGGTGTGGGGCTCAGGGTGGGGGGGGGTGTGCAGGGTGATTAGGAGCGATTAGGAGCGGCGCCGGCGGCTATCGCTAACATGTGACAGGGGCGGTATGAGCGGAGCGGCGTCCATTACGTGACGTCACTTCCGTTTCACATTTCGCCCCACATCCATCCAGTTTTATCCCATAAGAGGTGCCACTAAAGAAGTTTCACTTCAAAAATATCAATATTTTTTGAAACTTTTGTTAAGAAAAAAAATCTGATAGTGGGACCTAAAGATGGATATTTGTTGCTATATAATAAATGTGCTATTTCTAAGCCCAAAGGAGTGTCATTTGATCTTTAGCATTATTCTCCTTGATTGGAGCACCATGCACCTGTGGCAAGATACCTGCTGTTACTGTGAGTGCTTCTTTATTCTGTTCTCTTTCCTATTTATTTGAATGGCCATTTAGGATTACAATGGCTATCACACACGGCTAGCTGTGTAAATGCATAGAGGGCCACATTTACTAAACAGCGCAAAACTATAAGGCTTATGAATAGGCCAAATGTGCTCTACCCGTGTTGATATGCGGGCCAATATTTGTAATATGTGTAGGGGCAGACAGATCGTGGCATAAAACAGAACCTCACCTTGCTCAACACTTTCAGGTGCATCAGCAACAGAACCTTCATCGGACGTGGAATTTCCGATTCGCAATGTGGCGCCTGCTTTTTCCTTTACTGCTGATAATCCGTGACCTGCATATTAACCACAAATATTATCTTATTCATTTTCACCCAATGATTTCCCTAGGAAACACTTCTACCAGCCATTATATGCTAAATATTTTCTTTGGTTTTTAGACATTTTTATGAAACACAATATGTTTTAAACCTTTCGTTATCGCTCCTGAGATATCTGCTGCAAATGGGGGACAGAACAAAATTAGCTGGCTTCAATAATTGTCTTTTACCTCATTATTCAATACTTCCCATTTGAGAAAGGAGAAGTAACCTAAAAATAAAAACTGGATGGCGATTATGTCTCCCAAAAACTACTTTAGAGAGATTGCACTTTAAAATGTAAAGCCTTGAATATTGCTAGAACATCTCACATAGAGGACTTCACCAACCAGCGTGGAACACTGCAACATCCAATGAAGAGCTCTGGCAGGCTTATTCAGGAGACCACATACTAACGCAGTCACTAAAGGAATGGTGTAACTGACTTTGATTTAGTAAATAAAGCTGCATAGTTTCCCAAACTTTGGCAAAGGGACCACAGCTGGTCTGCAAAGACTCAGGAACACAGTTTTCTCTTTTCCCTGGTATCAGGGAAATGGTATCAGTATATATTTAAAATACTGGAGAACCGGGCTGTGAAACAATAAATAGTACGGTGGTCCTCGACACAAAAATAGACCCAGAGCCATCACTCTCAATGACCCAAAGATTTTGTTTAGGTCAATACTCACCTACTGTTGCACTAGCTGATGACAAAAGGGACTTGCCCCATGTCCCCCATGTCCCCCACGTGCTTCCTTTCGTAGGAGAATCTGAATCCTAAGAAAAATAATAGAAAAAGTATACTGAGTTAGAAAGTTTTATCGACGTGTATAAAGATCTGTTACATCTCTGTGGTAGCTATTGGGACAGAAGAGATTCGCAAAGCTCTGATAATGGGTATCTTACTATCAAGTAAAAGGTAGGTAAGCAGATAGGGCACAGATACAGATGTAGCCAGCGCGGCTGTCTCTGGCACAAGCTGCAAGAATGAGAACCGCAGCTGCCCCAGTGGAGGATTAACGCTGTGTGGGGGGCGGGGCCGATCCGGAAGCATAGGCCCTCCGCAGCAATGCCGCAGCAGGCAAGGTCTCTGAAGATAGAGACGGGCTACATCTGTGCCATTTTGGGAATTTGTAAATTCCTTCCCCACCCGTTATATTTTTTTTGTGCTGCTCAATAATTTATTTCTTTATGTAGAATTTTTTCTTGCTGGTAACTCTCAGTTGCCGGTAGATTAAAGGCGGACACCGTACCAGCCAGCCAGACTCCACCTTGGGACTCCACACGCAGATGCGGAGATCACCGCACCGGCAACGAGGAATTTATGCTCTGGTTCCTGGACTGTCCCGAGTGGTATAAGTGTACACTAATACACTTACTGCACCTGATAGACGGGGAGAGTGCGAGTTGATTCCTTATATTCCTTGTTCTGTCTTTAATTAAACGATGTTATGCCATGCTTTCTTTTTAAGGAAATTTCCAGCTTGCAGTTCCATCGACCACCATTGTCTACTGCAGCGGTGCGCAAACTGTGGGGCGCGACCCCCAGGGGGGGCGCGACACTGCCGACGGGGGGCGCGGGGTTTACAGAGGCCCCGCGCGCTTCCCGAAGGCACTCGGGGGAGCTGCAGGGCCTCTGTAAACCTAACTTACCGTGGCTCCGGCGGCTTCCTCCCTGTGTCGCCATGGCAACGCGGCGCCAAAATGACGCTGCGAGGTCATGTGACGTCACGTTGCTATGGCAACGTGACGTCATTACGCCGGAGCGCGTGTAAGTTGGGGTTGGGAGGGGGGCGCGGAAGTGAGGGGACAGCCGGCAGGGGGGCGCAGGGAAAAAAGTTTGCGCCCCCCTGGTCTACTGCATAAGGTGATTAGGCATTGTATATCTGTCCGTGAGTGCTATATTTCAGATTTGAGCCCTGCACTTTGATTATTACCTCACTCATTTGCGCCTTGTTTGTCCGGTTCACACAGTTACACGGTACTGGAGATCGTATCTTAGAGGCAGCACTGAGGAGGACTATTCCCTGTATATCACTTTATCTATACCCTTGTGCACGTTTTGTTTGCGCTCCTTGCATTGTCTTCATTAAAGAACAATGTAAAGGGGGGTTAAGGCTGCACACCACAATATATAAATACATACAGTTTACCGGTGCTGCTGGTTCAAGGAAGTACCTGCCAGGAAATTCCAAAGTACACTGAGGAAAAAAGAGAGATCCAGCGCTCCACGGATTTCAAGATAATGAATTTATTGTGCCACACGACGTTTCGACCAACAGGTCTTTATAGAACAGCACAGCCTGCGGGGTCAGCCGTGGCTCCTGCGGCCAATAGAAAGCTGCAATGCCATCAGGAGAGGATTGTGCGGCTTTCTTTTGCTGACACACACACACCGGTATTTTCATTTTTGCCAGGCTCTGGCGGCAAACGACAAAGTTACATTTACGGACAAATGGACACCCAGATTCTTCTAATGTTGGCTGCCTCTAGACATTTTTTGAAGTGCTTGCACCTAGTACATTCTCATGGGACAAAATGTCCTTCATTGGGAACGAAAATGTGTAACGGAAGTGACGTAATTGGATGCTGCTGGCCGCGCCTGCACAGAAGCGACTGTCGCTCACGCTCATGAGCTTGCGCATCCACAGGCACAGAAGAAACAAAGAGCCGAGGAGGATGGGGGGGGGGAGGAAGGAGAAGAGGAAGAGCGAGGACCAGGGGAGGTGCTGGGATATGAGAGCAGCGGCCACACACACATATACAATATACACACAGATATATAGCTATATACACATACACACACACATATACACGCGCTCAAATGCACTTCACTTACATGTACCTGTCCCCACATACATCAAGTGACATATTTAGAAATCCCATTTTCTGGCATACTATAGCATCAAAGTTTTTGTATATGTAATTTCATGTATGTATGTGTTTATATGTATATCTCACGCTGTGAGTATGTACACTGTGTGCATGTGTATACAGACACAAGTCTCCCAACACTTTTTTGAAGTGAAATTTATATGCTGGCACCTACCTAAATTCTCACAGGAGAAAAACTCCTTCATGGGGATGAAAATGCGTAACGGAAGCAAGGCGTGAGCGTGCGCGGGCGCCCCGCTGCCTAATCTCACAGCAATAAAAAAAAATTATACTTTCAAAAAACTTCCATTCAATCAAAATCATCAAAATCAAAATACAATTTCTGTGACAAAACAAAGAAGTTTCACTTAGAACGCACGGCACACACAACGCCTTTCTTTTTTTTGTATATCATAAACACACTTCCTACTTACTAATTGAAAAGCAATTTAAAATAATGTTATTTTGCATGATAATGGAAATATAGATGGAATAAATACATGATTACATACCCGATTATTATTCTCCTGCTGTGTCACTCCGGCTTCAGGTTCTGGTTCCAGGCTGACAGAGTCACAACATTCTAGTGGCTTAGTGGTGCTGTCTCCTTCCCAGGGCTCAGAAGCTGATGCTTCATGCTTCAAGGAAGGTCCAGCATCAGGCGTCTCGCGCTTGTGCTCCTTTTCTTCTTCCCAGGGCTCAGAAGCTGATGCTTCATGCTTCAAGGGAGGTCCAGCATCAGGCGTCTCGCGCTTGTGCTCCTTTTCTTCTTCCCAGGGCTCAGAAGCTGATGCTTCATGGTTCAAGGGAGGTCCAGCATCAGGCGTCTCTTGCTTATGCGTCTCCCTTGGCCCACTCTCTAGATTTTCTTCCAGGGCCGATTTTTCATTGGCAAACAACACAAGGTTTGGAATCTTTTCCAGTTCTGTCTCTGTGTTACCCTCTTCTGCTTTATTTGTTTCAGTGGACATTTTGACTACAGTAAAGAAAGACACTTTAATTAAACCTTATTCGATTGCCCCAGGTACACTTTTTTGTGTGTGTTGTAATTAAGGGGTCCTTTGGAGCTGAACCACTTTACTTTCAGCTACGTGGGGGATTCCCCGGTTCCTGAGATACTTACCGGTAAATATACCGATTTTAAATCTCCGTCCATGAGAAACAACATGGCGGCAAAATCTCGCTAGTCCTATGGGACAGTAGAAAGTCACAACATCATCCTACATGGCTTCCTATTGGACAGCCGTTGAAATCCCATCTCGGAAACTAGGGTTCAATAATGTGGTTCACCTCTGTGCCACCGTCCCTCCAGTTTTAATCCTGTTATATATAATATTGATTCTAGGCAGCATTGCTGCTTTAATACACAAAATGCACACATACCTTAAAAAGGTCAAGCTTCATATCCAAATATGTCATAATACAGTGTATTTAACCTGAGTTAACGTCACGTTAATAGTAACTCTGAATCCACGGAGAGCACTAATGTAACGTTAAGCCAAGTTTCCACCCAAAAAAAGCATAGCGTTAGCTATAACAGTGGTTGGTGATGATGATATGCAAATATGGTGTCATTATATCATCCCCTATTAACGGACTCAGGGACTCAACATCCCGTTATTTCAGTCGTAGCTAAACTCTTGCAGTGTCTGGATGGGTGTGACGCAGCTTTTCCAAAAGTGCCAGATCTGGAAACAAAATTAGGAGTGAAAGGGCCACAACAGTATTATAATGTAATTTTTGGATACATTATATAAGACGTTCAAAAATATTATACTCCAAGCATCAATGGTCTCCTAGATTTAAAATCAGTTCTTTCCCATTAAAAATGTCACTTTGACTTCCAGAAGAACAAAAATTGAACTTATTTGAGTCTTTGGAAGGCTATGTATGGTTCAGAAATCATCTTCACGTCTAGGTTAAGTTCCTTAAACAAATAAGATGTGCAATTGGTATAAATAAAACACCTTTTTACTAAGATATGTATGTGGTTGTGGGGAACTCACCCTGATGTGCACATACCGCTCAGCAGCCAGATGTGTCAATACATTCCCCCCCACACACACACACACTGCCACGCTGTATGCCCTTTACTTAACCCCTACACTGCTAGGAGGGATTTGCAACCATGCAGGGAGCCAATAACGCTGGAAGTTAAATCCTGCACTGTTCTCATACTGTGCTGCATTTAACAACTCCGCTTCGTTAGAGCTGCTGAGCCAGGCACCCCACTTCTGGCAAAGCTCTGCCATCCTCTCCAGCGCTGACTGGGTTAACGTTCCAGTCACCGCCCTTCTTCCTTCGCCTCTTCCACGCCGGTTGTTTGCACTATGAGACTGTTTAACATCGATAAAGTTATTGAGAAGAAAAAAAACAACCTAATCTCTCCGATGAATGGCGAGTCTCTGGTGACGTCACAGTTTGCAATTGCCATTTTCCTTGAGGCGAAAGACCTCAAGGGGAAAGCCCTTTGGAATGCGCGAGAGGAGTGGCCTTCACTGATTGGCGGATTCCCTCCCCCACATTTTCTTATTGACGTCTCGGAGCACCAATCGCTTGCGACACCATCTCCGTTATTGGAGCGAACGCAAGACAGGGGGCGGGATGTTTGGAGAAGCTTGTTGAAGCTCCCGGTAGGAAAAGCGTCATATCATATGCATCTGAGCGGAGGCGGCTGGATGTGTAGGGGAGAGGCGGGATATATAGGGGAAGCGGCGGGATATATAGGGGAGTGTCTGGAGGCGACTGGATATATAGGGGAGAGGCGGGGGGAGGCTGGATATATAGGGAAGCGATGGGGGAGAGGCTTGTGTACATTGCCTGCCCACAATTCTTAATTCTTCGTTATTTAATCATAATGTCAGTTCATAGGGACCCAAGTAATGTCAGTTGGGGAGAGACAAGCATCAAAACTACGCTTATAGTGACGGTGACGTCGGGCTGCGGTCGCTGGAAAAATCAAATTGAGATGATTTCCAGTGATCGCGACTAACCTCTGTCGCTCTGTGCTTACTATTAGCGGACGCGGTGGCGACAATGCATTTGTTTTGACGCGACGTCACTGTCGCCGGCACTATAAGCGCAACCTCACACAGTAATAAGGGAGACTGACTCAAAATAGCCAGCTTCACTGATTAGTGAGAATGAACAAGTCTGCTAAAAGTATTCTTTTACAGGTATAGCGCTGACCGTGTACACAGCGCTGTAGGTATAATTTTGCAGGCACACGTGAGTCCCTGCCCTGTAGAGCTTACAATCAAATGTTGGTATCAAAAGCAAGGGGAGGGAAAGCTCCCGCATCAGCTTAAAAGTAATGAGATGTTAAATAATATAGTAGGAAATATCATCTGGTGCAAAAAGGGATGAGGGGATAATAAACAAAACAAACAGAAAGGTTCCCTCATGAATGCACTCAAAACGATAAAGTATGAATTCTGAGATATAATTAAAAATAATTTATTAAATGTCAATAATAAAAAATTCCGTATAGAGGGGCGTGGTAAGAACGTCCTGGACCACCCCCTAATGACATACCAAAAAAGACTTCCACATAGAATTTATAAGGAAGAAGACCTAAGGGAACACTAGTATGTGTATTACCATATGGTATATTGGCTATAGTACATAAAGATTAATTCCAGAGGAATAAGTAACTGCGTACAGTATGGCAGTACTATTATCTAAAAAAAAACCGGTAGGGTACTATGATGACCTCTACCAGTCCAGAGGAATATAATCTAATAGCAAAAAGTAAATACCAAGATGGCCAACCAAAACTAGTGTAACGTAATAGTGTAAATGTATAACAACGTATGGTCACAACACAAACACACACCGGTGAACAATAATCACCTACATAAATGTAAGCAGCATAATCCATATATAAATGAAGACAGCATGATGAGAGGATGGGATCCTAGGAAGGGCTAGCATAAAGTATGCATGTGTAGAGCCCAGAGGCACGGTTCAAAGACCGTATCCAGTTACAGCCTCCTAAACCACATAAACAGTAAACACTAAAAAAGTATATAATAAGTAAATGTGTACTGAATAATATGGTAGGATCACCACAGAGAAATACAGAAAATAATAAATATCGCTGTATAATCCTCAAAGTAAAGGCAAACACTTAATTAGTATGTACTGTATAATAAAGTGTAAAAACACATGCTGGTGATAGGTGAATGCATCAGTATCGTTGCACCCACAGTGCATATAGAAAACACATGCAGTAGTAATCATAGCTGCTGCCAGTAACCACTGTTACAAAAAATCATAGTACCCCTAATAGACCACATTAGAAACATGGTAACACTGTGTTGCACAGGGGGGAAACTTTGAAACACTTTACTTAGCTTCGTGTCGGTACGCTTTGACTTTTCTTGCTGCCCGTTTGGGAGACAGGAGCTCCGACAACAATGTAGCTAGCAAGTGTATCCACCGGTGCTGTGGAGTGACGTCACGCCGTTGGGTCACCTGACGTACGTTTCGCGCTGGAACGCGCTTTCTCAAAGGTCAAATGTTGGTGCCTGAGGCGCAGAGAGATAAAGCGACTTGCCCAAGGGACAGTGGGGTATGAACCCGGCTTCAAGTCTATGTAATTACTTACTGACCCACTCCTTCAGTTGTAATTACATTGTAAAAAATAAATATAAGTGATCTAAATGACACTCGGCACAGCAGTATGGTGTGCTTGAGGAGATGATATTTGACATGTTGACAGGGCATTCAAATAATTACATGGAATGTTTTATTCTGTGTCTTAATGCAAGTTTAATATTAGAGGCTTGGGAAGAAAATACAATTTTGTACGATACCTTTAAAATTGATGGGAATATTGGAGTATCTGTAGGTGTTATGTTCCCCATGCAACTAAAGTGTCTGGCACATTAAAAAAAAAAATGTTATTCTGTTGATACAAAAATGAAAAGGTCAAAAAAATCAAGCAAGTTAAAAAATATTGATATTGTATTGGCAATCAATATAATTAGCATATGTAAGATCACAGCGTACAGCTTACACAATTTTTGACCGGCCGGTCATTATATACATCTCAGGAGTTTATTATTTCTCCTGGGTAGTAATATTCTGTTCTTATTATATATAGATTCAGGATCACAACATTGTTTTTCTATATCATGTATTTTTGATAGCTGTAGGGATCCCACGGGGACTGTTTTAACTTTTGTATTTTGTTTGTGTATCCATGTCCTTGAATAAACATTTCTTTATTATTATATTTGCTTGAGTGCTTTAAGTGGGACACTTTTCTCTTTCTTCTTTTCTCAGTATTTTGTGTGTGTGTGTGTGTGTGTGTGTGTGTGTGTGTGTGTGTGTGTGTGTGTGTGTATCACAAATGTGACAGTGTGCCATTTCCTTGATGGCTCTTGTTTGAGCATATAATGTATCCTATAATATCGTCCCATGTTTGAAGGTCTTAAAGTCTGAAATCTATCACTGTTTTGAAAAAAAAAAATGATGTATACATATTTAAATATTACCCTTTATGGAATGTGATTAAATAAAGGTGGTTTAGCAGCAGTTACGGTTCATGTACAGCTACCTGCACATACTGTAACACCACCCTGCTGATCCAATGACAGAATATGTCCTGTCATTAGAAATAGGAACTTGTTCAAAGTCACAGTTTATTCAAGGACTTGGGGTGTAAATGTAAAGAGTTAACTAACTTGTATGTAAATATTATTATTAGTTCATGGCTGGTAATTCCTTACCGCTATGTAGGAAGCTGATCTGTCCCTACTCCCAGGGATGAGCCTCCTCCCTCCTTGCCACGTAGACAGACTTGAAGAAGGACAGTGTGTGTGTGTGTGTGTGTGTGTGTGTTAGAGGAAGGGAAGTGATCATGTTTCACAGAGGGATATACAGGAGAATGTGTTTTACAGCAGGCGAGGGATATCATATTGTAGTCACACAGATAATAATTAGTGTAGTATTTGTAATCAAAAGAATAAAACAGGTCTGTGTGCATAAGTTGTATAGCATGGGTGGCCAACTCCAGTCCTCAAGGGCCACCAACAGGTCAGGTTTTAAGTATATCGGCCATTGAATGAGCCACCTGTGCGGAAGCGGGGATATTCCTAAAACCTAACCTGATGGTGGCCCTTGAGGACTGGAGTTGGCTACCCCTGTTTTATAGTGTTGCACTTTTTCATTATTGCAAATGTGAAACATTTTTGGAGTGAATTGAACATGTTTTTCATCACCCCTGTATTTGGGTAATATTTACCTAAATGTTTGCATCACAGAAATTAAAAAAAAAAAAAAAAAAAGTTATGTACAATATTTAGGAAGTAATATAAATATAAATACTACAGCTGCTATTGCAAAAAAAAAAAAAAAAAAAAGCATGGCTAACTTCAAGTAGGTGCATTCAATTGTAAGCTCTTTGAGCAACTGCCTGTGTATTACAAGGTCATAGCTGTTTAATAGCCTTAGGACTGGATCTGGAAAGACATTCTGATCATAAATGGATCTAAACATCAACTCGTATAAACTTAAACAACAATGTATAACACCTGGAAACACACTGAGTGCAATATATGATAAAACAAAAATAGCGGAAACGCAAGGTCGCAAAATTAGCAGAATGTTGGAGCTAAGGTCTCTGATGGTGATGAACTTATATAATTCATTTCTTCTTAGATCATGTACACATTTAAGACCATTGGGCATTAAAATGTAAAAATATAGAAAATGCTAAAATCGATTTCATGAGGGATTCTCAAATATGTTCACTGATCTACATAGTATTTCAAATGAATGCCCCAATGTCTATGTTAAGCCCATTGGGGACCAGTGCCTTTTTAATTTATAGATCCAATATGTTTCTTTCTCAGGAGCTAAGTAGAAATAGTATACATTGAATAAGACTTTGGAAGAACAATTATTTTCCTATTTGCTCTGTTGTATATGCTTTTAATGGATTGCTTATAACTATCACGTGAAAGTTATCTTTCTGTTCAATTACTGCCTATTATTGTGTATTATGATGACTATAATGTATATGTATCAATAACACCTCTGTGAGATACATGTGCAATAATTGCAGCAAGCAGTGAACCTGTGGAGACAGTTTTGCCCTCGGACATTTTGTGTCTTGATTATAAAATGTGGAAAAAGGAAACCCAATCAGGACT